>NW_025820315.1:2665081-2965081 GCF_002878395.1 Capsicum annuum
ATAAACATAGAATGTGTATATAAATTGTATAACTATTATATAAAATATATATCTGAGTAATAATTAGTAATAAAGGTTGTAAAGAATGTGTATAAAAACTATGTAATTATTGAATAAAATATGAATCTATATACAATACGTATAGAAACTGTATCAAAGTTGTATAGATTATATATATGAATTATTTTTTAGTCAAAACTTGTATATAATATGTATAGAAATTATATAATTAGTGTAATAATGTGTATATAAACTGTATCGTTCTTTGTATAGAATATGCATACGTGTAGGATGTATATATAAATCGTACAATTATTGTATAAAATATGTATCTATATTTGATATTGTTGACACCCAATTTTGGCTCGCTCTTTTTCCTCTAATTGTTTTGCCGATGCTTCTTGACCCCAAATAATTTTTCAAAAATAAATACATATTTTTATTTTTATAGCTATGAATTTTGAAAAGAATAAAAAAAGAGGATTTATTTTTATATCATATTATAAAATATTTTAATATTTTAACATCAAAGTCACAAAAATATCTTTTGGTAATCGCATTCGCATTCTTTCTAATTTTATTTTTAGGCGATATTGTGACCATATATATGTATATTCATATTATATAAAATATATATTTTATAAGATGTACATATATTTTGTTATCTATCTATCTATCTATCTATCTATCTATCCATCTATCCCATTTATCTATCTATCTATCTATCTATCTATCCATCTATCCATCTATCCTATCTATCCATCTATCCCATCTATCTCATCTATCTATCTATCTATCTATCTATCTATCTATCTATCCCATTTATCCTATCTATCCCATCTATCCCATCTATCTATCTATCTATCCATCTACCCATCTATCCCATCTATCCCATCTATCTATCCCATCTCTCTCTCCCATCTATTCTATCTATCTATCCATCTATCCATCTATTTATCTATCCATCCCATCCCATCTATCTATCTATCTATCTATATATATATATATCTATCTATCTATCTATCTATCTATCCATCCATCCATCTATCCCTCTATCCATCCATCCATTCATCCATCCATCGATTCTATCCATCTATCCATCTATCTATATATTCTATCCATCCATTCATCAATCCATCCATCCATCCATCCACCCATCCCATCCCATCCCATCCTATCCCATCTATCCATTCATCCATCCATCCATCCATCCATCCATCTATCCATCTATCTATCCATCTATCTATCTATCTATCTATCTATCCATCCATCCATCCATATATATATTTGTTAATATTAAATAACAAAAGATATTAAATTGGACACTTATATAAATTATAGATATAATTTATATATGTATGTACTAATATAATTTTAGGATAGTAGGAAGCATCGATAAAGTTAATTATTTTAGAAAAGAGTATTGCGATGAACATTAATCCAATTTCATTTTTATTTCACCTAAAACAAACTCTTATTCACAAATCTCAGTCAAAGAAGCCCAAAAATTGGTTCAAAACCCGGTCCAATTCCCGCATCCATCTCATCAATCCACACCATACAATATCCACCAATCACACGCAACCATGTCATCAACAAACACCAATTCTCACCCAATAACACAAATTATTTCGATCTGTTGATTACCTCTTAATCTGAGGATCCTGAAATTTTCAATTATCATTATATATTCACCCACCCACACACATATATATATAATTTTATTTATCTAATTATTTATTTATTTATGTATTTATTTTCTCTCCTCCTTTCTTTTAAATTAAGTTTGGACTGTTCCGATAAAAAATCGAACGGATAAAAAAAATCATTTTTAAATCAACTTTTTCTTAAATTTATCCATATATATATATATATATATATATATATATATACATACTAGTTTAGGTGTACGCGCCTTGCGCGTGTATCTCACTTTAATAAGTTCAAACATTACAATAAATAGGATATTTGATTAAATAATAAAGATGAATATAATAATTAAATTTAATATATTTTGAGTATGTTAAGATGGAGAGTTTATTTATTAAACCTAACCTTTACAAAAGATAACCTAACTTTTATATAAAAAAATTCGTCAAAACCGACCAACATCTATCTATCACCGGTAAACTGCAACAAAATAATACGATAAAAGTGATATCAAAACAATACAATTAATCTTAAATTTTACACAAAAATATTTCTTGAAGTCGATTGAGATTCATCTACGAACGGTAAACTACCACAAAATAACAAACTAATAGAGATATTACGATAATACAATTAAACCTAACCTTTACCGAAAAAAATTCAAAGTCGACCGACATTCATCTAGCATCTGTAAATTAAAATAAAATAATAAGATAATAAAGATATCAAAATAATACAATTAAACCTAAGCCAACTAACATTCATCTACGACCTGTAAACTAAAAATAAAATAATATAATAGTGATCCCAAAACTTCGATTTTGATCCAACTAATTCTTTTCTAAGAGAAAATTTTGACCTAAAGAATGATTTTAAATGAAAACAAAGAAGATATATATATATATACACATGTTGAATTTTATTATGCTGACAAAAACAGTGAAGAAGTTGAGGATTAGAAAATCATGCATCCACCAATCTAGACATGCAATCGAATCAAGTTAGATGAACATCAATCATGTTCTCCCAATAGGCAATCGGTTTGTTCTCTAGTTTGTACATCTCAATATTTATAAAAGTATTTCCTTAATAGAGCCCTATTTTAGGAGTATTTTTTTAATTGAATAGTAGAAAGGAAAATATTAAATAATTCTCCTACCATTTATTTCTTTTAATAAAGTACAAAAAAATTACACATTTAATTGATTATAAACCTATCACAATCTTAACTTCTTCTATAATAGGAAATTAGTGCATAAAGCCATACACGTATATTTCTTTTTTTTGATTTTTCCTTCTTCTCTTACCATATATTTTAACTCTTAACTATTAATTTTAATAATAATTTTTTCTATATATTTTGATGTTACCATATATTTTAGGATTCCTTAATTATTAATTTTTATAATAATTCTTATCATAAATTTTATTGTTACCATATATTTTAGAACTTCTTAATTTTTAAAACTTACCATATATTTAAGACTCTTACTAGAAAATATTGTATATATAATTAAATAATAATTTTTTAAAAATAGTAAAATGACAGTTTTGTCTAAAACAAATACTTTTAATGAAGGACAAAAAGTTCAATTCACTTTTTAAAGAACTTCACACTTAATTATTAATTTTTATAATAATTCTCATCATAAATTTTACTGTTACCATATATTTTAGGACTTCTTAATTTTCAAAACTTACCATATATTTAAGACTCCTACAATAAAATATTATATATAATTATAATAGTTTTTTTAAAATAATAAAATGATAGTTTTATCTCAAATAAATACTTTTAATGAAGGACAAAAAGTTCAATTCATTTTTCTAAGAGTTTTACACTTTTAATATATTATAAATTATAGATTATAAATATAGATATAGATTATAGATATATATAAATATTATTTTTTACTATTATTATTTAGAATATTTATTTTTTACGGTTCGATCAAAACATCAGACGGAGCAAAATTAGTCATCTCCGTTAGTTACGCGTGAATCCTCTTTTCCCAAAACAACAACAACAACAACAACGATCGGCCCTCCCTTCTCTTCTTTCCTCATCTACCACCATCACCAAACAGAAACCCTAAGCCCCAGCCGCTACCATCTCTGTGCTAACCCTACAAGATTATCCTTATTTTTCTTCATTGTCAGTCAGATAATAAAAAAATGGTTCAAATTCGCCTGCAACAGTCAAGAATACGAGGAAAAAGTGTCTTCTATGAGGGAGATTCGAAATTCAAAATCTCCTCCTCTTTTTTCTTCCCATTTTTTTTATCTTTAGGTTTCAAATATGGACTATGAAGTCCGGATCTGCACCCATAAAAGGGGGGGTTTTCGGATGTTCAAAGAGGGGGGACATAAAAGAGGTTGGAGATTAAAAAATTCAGATTACAGTCACGAAAAAAATTCTCAAGAAAAACCCGAAAATTTCTGGTCTCTTCTCTTATTTTCGGTGTAAGTTTGAGTCTCGAAACTCAAGTTTTGGTGGCCGGAAAGATTCTTGACGTCGGAGCTCCGGTTTGCTGCCCAACAAAAGGTGCGAACCCGTTCTCCGTTTCATCTTCGTGTTTCTTCTCTTCATCTATTTTGGTTTTTGGAAACATTATTTTTCTTTAACTTTGTGGATAAAAGTATATTTTGATTCTGAAAAAAATTATTTCGCCTATGAATGTGCAAGTCTGTAAGGGTATAGATATGTGATTTGCCTTTGGTTTCAAATTTTGTCATGGTTCCGTCGTTTATTGAGCGTGTATCGAGTTCGAAGTTTGTTTCCTCCTAAGGTAGATTCACAACTGTTGGGAGCGAAATAGTGTAAAAGTTGTTGTATATTTTCTTTGTCTTCCTGTTCGGCCAAGTATTTGTGAATATGTTTGTGTTTATCGTGTCTTGTTACTGCTATTTGTTTTACCTGCCAACCAGATTCATGTATAGTTTTAAGTACATAATAGTGATCTTCATATATCCTTGATTCTATTGTTCCCTTTTCGCAAATGGTCAGTTCTTTTGTTTCACATTTGTGTCCCGCTTTTGTCCATTTTGATGTGCTTTGGCTTTAAGTTCATAATGGTGTTGTGGTTTGTTCAATAATATAGTTTTTGCTTTGCCTTTAGATAAGGATGAATGATCCATTTGTTGCCCCAAAACGTTACTGGACAATATCACTTTTTGGATTGGATTCACAATTTTATGTTGGAAATGACTAAACTTTCATAAAAAGTTCATAGTCCCTCTTAAGATAATCTCTGTTTGCCTTCCATCTATATGTTATTTTGATCTTGAA
The DNA here is from genome assembly GCF_002878395.1 of Capsicum annuum. Lineage (NCBI taxonomy): Eukaryota > Viridiplantae > Streptophyta > Magnoliopsida > Solanales > Solanaceae > Capsicum > Capsicum annuum. The sequence goes on from NW_025820315.1 coordinate 2,670,021, forward strand.
ATATTCCCCTTCTTGTGAATCCTTTTGGTTGAAGCCTCACCTAGTGTATGTCAAGTTGTGAATATGCCTAGCGATTTCCGCGTGGTTGTGTGTTTACTTGATATTCAGAATCTATTTGGTGTTTAGTTATATGACTAATCTCCCCTATTCAAATGTATAAACTGCCCAGAAATTTATTTATCTATTTGAATCTTGGACGTCTATCTCACTTTTAAATATGCCCTTGTTCAAATTATTTTCTCCTAGTTTGCATTATCTCCTGCATTTTATTTACTGATAGATTCCTAATTATTATCATTTTCTTTGTTTCATGTAACCTTGGGAGTTAGAGTTTTGATCGAAACTCATTTTTTGACCCAAAAATCGGGTCAAGGGTTATAGGATCACATAGCTCGGAGTCTACGTCTCATTCGCCTCAATAGGAACTTACAGTATCGAGTTCTTGCCCTCCTTGATCACTTTATTGTTTGTACATAAATTACTGACCTTTGTATATATATTTGAATTACTATGAATTTTCGTGTGGTGTGATTGAATTGAAACTAAAGCTAGTATGATTTAGTTTTTGTTTAAGAGGAGGGTGTGTTTGGTACGATGGAAAATGTTTTTCTGGAAAATAAGTTGGTTTTCTTATTTTCTCATGTGTGGTTGGTGGAAAATATTTTTCGAAAAATATTTTATGGTGTTTGATTAGTGAGTAGAAAATATTTTTCAGAAATATATTTTTTAGTGTTTGGTTGGTGAGTGAAAAAATATTTTTTAGAAAATACTAATAACCGTTAACTAGTATATCACTGCCTGAACTAATTTAAGCATAGCAAATAATATTAATATCGAGTATTAAGATATTACAAGTCACTAAATTTTAAGCAATTACTAATTAGCAAGCATAGGAGACTTTTCAACATTTTGTCTGGTGAATCTCAAGATACTACAATTAATAGAAATATAATTGAACGACAAGCTTATTCAACCTTGTGAAATAAGCTACAACGATGACATAATGGAATATGTAATTAGAAAAAGTAATATAGGTAAGTCTTCCTCTATGCACATGGAAATAACAATACATTCAACGAACATTAAAAACAGGGAAAAATTCGGGCTTCAATATTTTTTATTTCAAACAGTGAAAAATTGAAGTAAAGTATAATGAAAAGTGTTTTTGAGTAATGTGAATTTGAGTGTTGTTGGGGTGGGGGAAGAGGGGAGTAGGGCATAAAAGTCATATCGATCATTTTTTGGAAAATAACTTACCTTCGCTCATGAGGAAAATTATTTTCCCTCAAATAAAGAAAAATGAGTCATTTTAAAAAATATTTTCCCAATATTTTAGTGCAACCAAACAAGGAAAAATAAGAAAATATTTTCTATCATACCAAACACATCCTAAGTTTTAAGTTGTCTATAATTGATTCTCTTTGGCTATATATTCAACGCATCCTAAGTTTTAAGTTGTCTATAATTGATTCTCTTTGGCTATATATTCAACGCTTCCATATGTAGTAACGATATATTACTCGACCATTATTTTTATACTCATGAATAAACCCCTTTTAGAACAAAAAGGCAAATTGTGGTTTAAAGGTGGCGCTTAGGAAGAAAATACATCTTTTTTCAAATTGAACAAAATGGTTAATTATTTTTATCGTTTTAATTGAAGTTCTTCGAATAAATCATCAAGTGACTTTAGTTAGTCAAACCTTTTTTTTCAAATTGGCAAATTAGTCACCTATCAAAATTTGGCTTTTACATGATCTCATGTGGTTCAAATATTTACAATATTCGATATTTACTTTTAACATTATTTTGGGTTTCAAATTTTTAAACTTTTCAAAATAGAAGGTATATACACGCACTTACATTGTCATATGTAAGATATATTTTTACTATCACTATTCTTATTCTTACTATTACTATATCATCATTTATATGCTATACCAACTCTATTATAAATATGCATTTACTATTAAATTTTACTTACCATTTAGTTCTCAAAATTATTGACATTTCATAATTTAATGAATTCTCACGTCTTTTTTCATATTCTTTAGAACAAACATGTATTTATATTTGTTTTCTTGTTGGTGAGTTCTCATATACTTTAAAATTACCTTTTCTTTATAATAATTTTATTTTCATATTTCAACTTTTATATTTTTATAAACTCATTAGACTTTTTACTCTCAACAAATGTTTATTACAACGCGTTCTCTTTCCATATTTTATAATGTACACATTTTGCAATAACTATATAATTTCTTATATATGGTGGTGTTACGTCTTATATACCTCGAGTTTCTTTTTTCAAAACAATACAAGTTTTTATTTACTTATCACTTTTTAGCAATTAACGAGATAAATATTTTCCAAATATTTTTCTAAAACTAAGTTTAAGGACTATCTTTGGATAGGCTTTGAGGGGTGCCTAATATCTTCCTCTCGAGTAACCAAAACCCTTACTTAGAATCTCATTGATTTTCGCAGATTAAAATCAGAGTATTCATATTCCAAAAAAATAATTTTTCTAATTTTTCCTTAAATGTTAAGTGGCGACTCGAAAGCGAAACAAACAAACAATTTTCTCAAAAAATCAGAAAGAGTCACTACAATCATGATTACATTGCGGACTGTTTCGACTAGTTCGAAATGGGGAGCAACAGATATCAACTTGATTTATAAAAAAATGATCAACAATTACAATATTATGAAATTGTATTTGTTGTTAAAAAAGTACACCAATTAGAAGAACAATTTTTTTTTAAAAGGACTTGCGAAAAAAGCAGTGTAAAAAATGAGCACCATTTTTTTTTTAAAAATGTAGCAATAATTGTTTTTTAAAAGAACAAGAAGATAGTAGCGACAAAAAACCTAAATGGCTATGCTTTAGAAATTCAAAATCAATGATCACTTGGTGACCATTTTTTCCGCCGAAGTGGCCATTTTTTGTCCATTTCCCTTAAAAAAATCGCCTTACCTATTTTCTTACCCCTCAAAACCCGATCCGACTAAAAAAAATATTTCTGTCTTTGGAATAGAGATAAGATCTATGTATCCTCTTCCTTCTCCAAATACTAAATATATACTGCTATTAAATAATGAATATATATACACTACTTTTTTAACAAACAATACGTATCTTTTTTTTTTTTTTTTTTTTCCCCAACACAATACAATACATATGTTCTAATTCCCAAAATTTAACAATATATTTCTCCCCTTTTCACTTATAACAAAAAAATGGACTTATTTTTCGGACACTACCTTAACAAATTGGGCTTTAGTTACAACGAAGAAAACCTCAACTAAAATTTTGGGCTTTATCAGTCCTCAACCCAAACCCTAGATCACTCCATCACCTTTCTCCATTTATATATATACTAAACCTCTCCCCACATTTCATTGTTCGCTCTCTCGCCCGCCGCCGCCGTCGCATTTTTGTTCTCCGACGTCGTCGTTTTACCTCATCGGAATCCACCATGGTTGCCGCCAAGAAGACCGTAAGTAACTCTCTTCGATGAATATTTGCGTATGAATTGGATTGTGGAAATGCGTGTTTAGGGTTTTGTTTTTGTGAATTGTGCAGAAGAAGACTCATGAGAGTATTAACAATAGGTTGGCTCTTGTCATGAAGAGCGGGAAGTTTACATTGGGATACAAAACTGTTCTCAAGACTATTAGAAGCTCCAAAGGTAGAGGCGTATTACCCAGTTAAATTTTATGTATTCGAATTCATTTTTTTAAAAAAAATATGAGTTGAGACATACTATTTGTTGTAATTTAATCGTTTTTTACATGTAAATTATCGCTGTTGAGTCGGGCAAAATGTCATTTGGTATAATTTTGATGTGCTGTTTGTTATGGATTTTGTATTACTTATTTGAGTATAGGTGCTCTGTGTTTTGGAAATGTAGGCATAAAAGCCCAATATTTAGTGGAATATTTACTGATATCGAATTGAGATATCGGATTGTGTCGCATTCGACACGTTAATCTAACAGAAACAGGGGTGGATTTACCTTAGGCTAAGCTGTGTTATATTACTGCGCTTTGCTAGAAAATTTTACTAAACATATATGCACAAATTAATGGCCGAGAAAAAGAAACGTGCTTAGTGAAGTGGTACTGCTTGACGCAAAAAGAAATGTTATTGATGTCATGAGTGAAGCTGGGGTGCTTCATTGGATTTTTTTTTTAATAATTTTTGAATTTTGCGTCTCATCTAGAAGTAAACAGGATATATTCGAAGATTTGAACCCCTGAATGTTGTTGCTTACATTTCAAAAATGAAAACTCATTGAGAAGAGTTGTAGAAATATAGGTGTTTATTTTATTTTGTTCTTTGTTAATAAGATGTTACATTGATTTATTTATTTGTTCTCATTATAGAAGGTTTCACTGTTTGTGAAAAACCTCAAATAACAACCCCTTATTTGATGACTCTTGGATCATGTAATTTGGCAAATACTCTCTTTGAGCATAATATGAATCACTTATCCTAAAATATGTACCTCAATCCGTTATATATTATTTAGAAGACCTTAACTACCAAGTTTGACTAGTATTCTGATGGAAGTGTTTAAGCTGTTAATTTAGAAAATAGCTTCTCAATGTCTAACCAATCAGATGTTAGTTCTAATGTTTAATTAAACCAATTAAACATGGGGCCAAGATGTAATCAGGTCTATCTCAAGAAGCCACAGCTCATAGTTCTTGGCTAGAGTGTTCAAATTGAGGAGTTGAAGATATCACAAATAATGAAGGAGAAACCTGGAATGTATGACTTTACGTCTTTATCAATGCTGGCTAAGTTTTATAGTAAGGTTAATTAGGGATTAGTGCTGGTATCACCAACCCCATACATATAGCTGGGGTCAGTTGTATGAATCAATCCTCTATTCATTTTGCATTGTTTGGGCTCTATTTAATTTGATTCTTGATTAGCAACTTGTCATGTCCTTTGCTTTCTTTCAAATATCACTTCTCAATTTAGAAATCTCCTCCTTTTCCGTGTGAATGTTAACTTGCAAATTCTTGTGAGTTTAATAGGAGTATGTGTTCATTATACTTAAGTATGGATTCACTGTCAAGAGAAGTAGTATTCTTTGTTGCTTTCTAACTTGGTGTTACTGTTATATGTCTTTCTTTTTGTATTGCAGCAAAACTTGTTATCATTGCCAACAACTGTCCTCCTATTAGGAAGTCCGAGATAGAGTACTATGCTATGTTGGCAAAGGTTGGAGTTCACCACTACAATGGAAGTAAGTTCATGTGTGCATTACATTTTTTTGTATATCAATATATTTCTTTCTGCTCACAGAATGTCCTTGATGTTTGTGGATATTGTTTCCAACATAGGGCATTCTTTGAAGTGATTTACTTTCTTTTTGGGTGCTCCTTTTGCTAATATTTCTTCCATAACATTTGTTCTGTCTGGGGATGCCACAAATTCCACAATATAGGTGCACATAATAGTTATCCGGATGGAATGCCACGAATTTTTTTTCTATTAGGATTGATCTCATGAAAAATATATCTAAGCATAAATAGTCTGGTTTTGCACATCATGTTTATATGTAATGAGTTGTATGTACTGAGTTGAGTGAGAACCTGACATTTCACTGGGCTAACTATTAACTGAAGATTTAATGATCTTCTTGATATGTAGTAGTTGAAGTGCATAATGTAGACCTCTGTATTAGCTTATGTTCAGAGGCATATCTGTTGTGTCTGCATGGTCTCTCTTACCTCTTTTGGTTCTTATGTTGTGATCTTGTTGATTCACCATTAATTCAAGAAGTCAAAAGATTTAGGGATATGTTTTATGCTTTTAGTCGTGAAGAGAACTAAATTTCATTTTGAAACCTCTTAGTGGAACTGAGTTTCTGATTATTGTTCATTCTTTTAATTAATTGAGGTCATACATGGTTAGTGTGCTTTCATTTTTCTGGCAAAGTTTTTCTTATGTTTTTATGTTCTCCATTGTTGCAGACAACGTAGATTTGGGAACTGCCTGTGGTAAATACTACAGAGTGTGTTGCCTCAGCATCATTGACCCAGGTGGGCATATAGTGGAATTCCTTACAATGTCCATTAATTAATTGTTTTTGTCGCCTAGGCGTTCATACAGAAGTTTTTTGTCTTGTCGATTTCTCATGTCTTCTCCATTTTCTTCTCTGGATTACAGGCGATTCTGATATTATTAAGAGCTTGCCTTCGGACCAGTGAGAGGTGGTGCTTGATTTGATGCTGTTTTGGATCTTATTCGAAAGTTGCCCATTGTTATCTTTGAATCTACTATGTAGATTTATCAATGAGTTTGGCAACTTCATTTATCACTTGGAAGAAAGTTTTGATGATGTTGAATCTAATTTAACAATTTTTCTGAGTTATCTTTCAATCTACTTTGTAGACTTTAATCTCTTCTGCCCATTCTGTATGCTTAATTAGCCACGTTGCTGTGTTAGTTTTTCAGGAAAGCTATCTGCCTAATTAATGCTGAAATTTCAACGTAGTTAGTTCTCTTTTAGGACTTGAAAAGGTAAAATCTGACTTGCAAGGCCCTTTTGCCCGAGTTAGAAGAGGCAAGTTTGCTCTTTGTTCCTTTAGTTCGTGGAGCTGATTCAAAAGAAAACATTAAAAAGTGTAGACTGATATACTGGATAAAGTAAATAATCTCGGGATAATTTAACTTAATCCCATGTTTGATGAGTGTGAGGTAATAACTAATTGACGGGACTTACGCTAGCTTTTGTACGATCACTATGTCAGATGGGAGTGTGATAAAATAACTAAATGGGACTGCTTTACTCATCGGTTATCCTCTATTTATTTCATGTGTCACAGAACCCCCGAGTGGTGGTTCGGTACACTAAATGAAGAAAATAATTTTGAGATAAAATTGAGATTAATTTTATCTTGTGTTTGTTCTAATATGGTGGAATTACTACATCGTATGAAGGGCGTCTTGAGATATTTCTACTTATATTCATATGATGATGCACCAATCGAACCCTAAGGATATTTTAAGAGCCAAAGGTGGAATGGGGTATTCCGTATTTATGATGCATTTCTAGTCCTTTTTTAGGGGGTGTTTTTGTCTCTTGCCTGCATTTCTTTTTTTTTTTTTTACAAAATGGCTCGATGGATCCTTATACTATGTTTGTTTTGTAATGTGGATACTGATACGTTTGTCATTTGGACCTCATTAAAAAATAATATTTTAAACATTATTTCGATGGGTATAACACACTCGCCCCATGTCAGCTGCCATGTCATTTTTAAGTATTACATTAAATTTCATGTCATTTTTAAAATGCCACATAAGAAATTAAATATTAAAAAAAAATTAAATTGAGAATTAAAAAAAAAAAGTAAAAGTAAAATGGTGGGGGCTGGGGGCTCTTTCCTTTGCTGCTTCTTGCTCTTCAATTTATCATATTTCTCTCTCTGTAATTTCCCACTTTGCTTCTTCCCTTTGGCTTTTGATCTTCTAATACACACGATTTTTTTCAAGAAAAGATTTTGCTTTGATCAAAAGAATACTCACAAAGTTAAAAATAAAAAACTTATCAATGGAATTCAACGAATAATTATGTGAACTTGAAGGGTATCATTTCATTTTTTTTTTTGGTTTTCCAAGGTATCTTCACAGTCGACAGCCGTGAGATTAATCCTCCGTTCCTACTGTCAGCGCACTAAGCGGTAGGGAACTGACCACAGATCACAAGCAAAGCAAAACAATCAGTTAATTACTGCCACTACAACTGAACCACTGTGTGAAGTTCCAACGAAATTAGCTCCACCACACCAAATAAAAAACAGAAAAAATACCCATTTCATGAGTTGAATAACCAATCTACCTTTCAATTGCTTATACCCAATCTTGAATTCCTACAAAAAAAAACTTAATTTTCTCTTCGAATTACTCAACTTACCCTTCAATTGCTTATACCCAAATCTTGAATTCCTACAAGGAGCATGAATTTCTCTTCAAATTAGGTTTATCGAATTTGGGTACTTGAAAAATTTATGTACATTTGATGATTTACTTGGTACAAATAATGTGGTGCTGGTGGTGCTGGTGGAGGACAAGGGCGGGAATGGTTGATTGATATTTGTGGTGGTGGTGGTGGGTAGGGGATGGGGAAGAGGGTGGTTGAATGTGGTGGTGGTGGTGCACCAAAGGGGGGTGGGGGACGGGGATGGCTGGATATGTTGTACTAGGTGGGGTTGGGGGTTGGGGGAGGGGTAGATGAAGAAGAGAGAGTTTTGGGAATTTTATTTTAAATTTGGTGTTCCTTTTTTATATTTACCTATTATAATTTTTTTAAAAATTATTTTAATATAAAATTGATAAAAAAGTGTCCCTCACGCGCATCCATGCGCGTGTAATAACGCGTTTCATCCAACTCAACTGATTTTGGGCCACATATGCTTGGTCAACGGTCAAGGGGTTTAAAATATTACTTTTTAACGGGTTCAAGGGTTCAGATGACAAATATATAAGTAGGAGTATCCACATTACAAAATGAATATAGTACAAGGGTCCACGAGCCATTTTACCTTTTTTTTTTGTAATACCCTATTTTTGTTAATTATATACTCCTACATCTCATGTTTCAAATTACATGACTTGATTTGAAATATTAGGATCAAATTTATTTATGTTTGATGAGAATTTGAAACTATACTATCTTCTATAAATAAAATATATAAATTTTGAAACTATATAAAATTACAAGTAGTTGCAATAATTCATAATTTAAAATATTTATAACAATTAAAATCTTTTTTTTTTTTACTCTATAAGTAATAACCAGGATACTTAGATTTAAATTGAGGAAGTAACATGAGAACATTGAAGGAAATATGTCTTTTTAAGTCTTGAATGAAGGATTGGTGGCATTGACCAACAGATAGGGTCAAACATCCTTAGGAAACTTGATTAAGTTAGTTGTGAACTTGATTGATATTTTCAAAACTTTCTAATCTTTTCAAAAGTATAAATCAAACCCAACCCAACCCATACCCATCTTCAATCCAAATCAACCACTCTCTCTCTCTAGCTTCTCTCAACTCTCTCCCAATCAACAGTTCTACAAAATTTCTCCCTTCAACCTCCGGCGATAAATAGTCGGGTGAGTTTCTTTTCGACTTTCAACCGTCAATCGACGTGAATACTTCTCCGACGACAACAACTTCGAGTTCTTCGTCGTCCCATTTCTTTTTTCACAGGTAAAAATTATGAAAAAACAGAGGAACTTGAGCCAACTACTCTTTTAGTACTGAAATGTGGATTGAATAAAATCCTAATTTCTGGCATTTCTCCTTCTTGTTGTCGTACTATTGATTCAAATTTATTGGTGATTTTTTATCACAGTTGATGTTCTTAATGTGTGTGTGTGTGATGTGTTGGTGTTGCTGGGTTGATTTGTTGTTTGTCTTGGAAAAAATGGTATTGCAACAGCTAAAACATCTGATGTAATAGATGAAACATATGCAACATATGAAAATCTGATGCAACTATGAAAATCTGATGCAACAGGTAAACAATCTAACAGATCATTCATCTGTTGCGACAGACGATTCTTCTGTTTGGAAGAAATCTAAACAATATTGATCCAATAGATAACTGATTAGTGATCTGTTTTTATGGTTTCCAATGGTACTCATCCGTTGCAACGGGTCAGTTATATGTTGCATCAGATAAATTCCAGGTACAACAGATTAGTGCTATTTTTATGGTTCCCACGGATTACTCATCCGTTGTAACAGGTCAGTTATATGTTGCAACAGATTAGTTGTCTGTTGGAACTGTTATGCATTAATCAATCATAATCTATGTTATGTTCCTATTAATTTAAGATAACATGGCTCCCAAAAGAAAAGAAATCAAATCAAGTCTAAGTAAAGGAACAAGTGCAACAGCTTAGCTACATCACCACTGTATTAGCTTGCTTTACAAGCGTTATCTCAATCAGGAGCAGAAGATAATGAACACGAGGAGAAGAAATCTTTCAAAAGAGATGATCCAAATGCTAATAGCCCTTCCGCCGAAGAGTTGGTCAAAACCTTCAGCATTGATCATTATCCTGTGAGAATATAGTGCGATGGTGCCACAGATTTAACGGGTTATCTCGTGGTTATGTCAGTCATGGAAAAATCTTTCTACGCCTACAGAAAAATACTTCGAGAATAAAAACTGGATTCTTATTTCAGGGAAAGCTGCTTTGGGCAATATCTTGATTTGTCGGAGGACAACAATGCTCGTTTCTAGATGAAAATGGTATATGATCTTCTCAAGCGCAGGTTTATTTATGAAATAAAGATAAGATGGATGAGGTGTGGATAAATTACTGTGGTATACCTGTTTGTGTTGGTTGGAAGGAGTTTGCCATAGTTACCGGACTAAAAAGTTATTTTCCTTCTCCTTCTCAAGTTATGCCTACTCTGACCCAAAAAAGCACCCTGCACACCAAAAAAAGGAAAAGACAAGTCGAGTGATCGTGATGACCTGGTTTCCATTGTTGGTCTAAGCTTCAAAAATAAAAATCTGATAGAAGCGTTAAAGGTAAAGGACTTTCAAAGAAGTACAAGCAATCATTGTGCTTGGTTTGGTTTGTACATAATGTTCTTTGGACGAGAGACGTTAACAACAACATAAGCCTCGATTTAATAAATCTCTCCGAGAATCTTAAGGCATTTAACAGCTATCCTTAGGGTTATGAAAGCTTCAAAATGACTGTCGAATAGTTGTTGACTCCGTTAATGCAAAAAACAATCAACTTATATGGTTTTTCATGGGCCTTCATGGTAAATATTTCTTTTATCATGATATGATTCATCATTTTTTTATTCAATAATGCTTTTGATTTATTGGCGTTATGTTATAGGCTTGGGCATTTGAAGCTATTCCTTATTTGAGACAACAAGTGAACTACCAGGAAGAAGTTTCCTATCCAAGAATTCTGAGATGGTTGTCGGCCAAAACTGATAAAAATGTAAAATTTCTTGATCTTTTCAATCCCCCCAAGGAAGCAGCAAGTCCAATTCTAATAAAGTTCTTATTTTAATTAATGATTAAATGATTTCATTTTCATTCTTAATATATGTATCGATTTATTTTAGATTGTCCATCCGTGGCTTGTTCCGACCAACCGAGAGTTAAAGATGTCATTTTTTCTTACTTTACGATCTGTGCAAATTTTATCGGACCCTAAGGTCGTTGATGGAATAAAAATGAAATTGTTTGGAGCAATATCCATCACAAGAAAAATAATTTTGGAGGGTGGGGCTAATGATTCTCCTCTTACAGTTTTTGAAACAACAAGCCATTATGATTATGATCATAATGGTTGTATATATTTTTCTCTAGATTTTTCCGCATCTAGTGAATGTTCTTCATGCAAATGTCAAGACTGCAAGGGGAAAACGATGGAGTGATTAATGCTATTAATGCATTGACTACTTCTGTAACGGAAATGATATCTAAGAGGGGTGTCATTCCATCAAAGATGATTCATATCCAGACACTCTACTAGAGATCAAGGCGGCTAAGAGGAGAAGGAAAGACACTTCCAAGGCATCATCAATCATAAAAAAAGCAAGATTGCAACGCCTCTGTCTTTGTCTTGCATCGATGTTCAGTGTGCAAGGGCCACAGAAGAGCAGCATGAGCTGAAGAAGGTGAATGCACATCATCTGTTCCAAAAAATAAATAGGCACATATCTGTTTCAACAGATGATACATCTACTAAAAATTATCAAACAGATATATACATCTGTTGCAACTGTTGTCTAACCTGTTGCATCAGATTTATTATATGTTTCAACAGATGAGTCTTATATTGCAATAAATGGGTCATCTGTTCGAAATTATCGTACTGCTCTGATTTACCTGTTCAAATTTATCCCAACAGATAATCCATATGATGCAACATAAGACTCATCTATTGCAACAGATGGAAAATTTGTTGTATATCTCTACTTAGCATTGACAATTCTGGCTTTCCAGGTGAATGTCACAGCTACTGTCGAAGAGCATAATATGACAATTGGTAATCCATCAACTTCTTCTAAAGATGAAGAAAAAGTAAAGCCTGTCAGTTTGAGAGAACAAAAGAATTACCCATTTGAAGGATTCAACATCTCGGACGAGGCTCCAAAAAAACTAACACAATTGATCAATGACTATTCAGAATGGATTGCCGATGGGCTGTTAAAGCATCATGCTGGTAGGTACATAAATCAATTTTATGGGTATTGATTTATACAATTCTTGTTGTAAGAATCTGACATTAACACATATAAATCATCATGTAGAAAATAAAATGACGAGCGCTACAAAGTGAACGAATCGAGTCTTGGTTTAGATATGTCGACTTTATTGTTGCACATCCTGAAATTAAGAATTGGTTCTATTTGATGTCACAACCCCAAACTTGCTGGAATGATGAGGTTTAAATGCCATACATATTACTATTAATTAATACTTTATTTAATTGCATCTGCGTATTAATTTTTTTATCACATAATCCAAAATGTTTGATAATATGTGCAGCACATCGATGTCATTTTTTACTACCTCCGAAAGAAGTCCAAGTTGCAAACACAAGAACAATACAGATACACAATAAGAAATTATTTGCACAAAGTTTACATCAATAATGCCTACGATAGGTATTGTCAACAGCAACCGAAAGTTTTCCAAAATGAGGAATGCTTAATCAACATCATCAAAGGTTTTAGCATTACGACTGGCTTACCTTGGCATTTGATCGACGAAGTGTACATCCCAATCAATTATGGTGATGAATTCCATTGAGTGTTGGCTATCGTCATTCTAAAAGAGAGGCGCATCCGAGTTTGTGACTCGCTATCAGAAATGAGACGTTTTGGGCCATCGTTTGAGATACAAAAGCTGACCAAAATTTTGCCTACTTACCTTGATATGAGTGGCTTTTTGGACCAAAAGGTTCGTACTGATTAGTTGACGATTGAAGCATACCAGGATAAAATGGCTAATCCATTTGATGTACAATATGTTGACAGAATTGCTCAACAAACCATTGGTAGCCTGTAAGTTTTAAGTGTCATGATTTAGTTTCATTTCACAAATTTCACAACGCTTGTATGAACTGTAAGATATGGATTATCTGGTTTTTTATAACGCAGGGATTGCAGTCCTTTTATTGTCGCCTATGCTAGGTATTTGATCGATGGATTATAAGTACCAAATGATGGACTTGATGTCGGATTACTCCGCAAAAGATATGCTGCTCTTTTATGGAAATATGAAGAAGAAAAAGCTTAGAAGCCATACGCAATCGACGTTAAAGATCCACGATGACCAAAGCCGAATTCCGTAGCACTGGATGAAGAACAACTTATCCATATTGATTAGATCTTTATAGCTTGAGTCCGTCAATGTAATAACCTATCCTCCTTGGTTTAACTTGTTGATTTATTTGTAGAGTAGATCGTTTATACCCATAATAATTTTTCTTACGTTTTATTTGTTTGTTGAGTTATTTCATGTAATTTTTGAAGGTTTTGATTTATTTTATCAGACAAATTTAGACATATGTTGCAACATGAGATGCAACACGCAGGTCATCTGCTGGAAATTATATAACAGGTCTTTCTACTTTTTTGATTTGCTCCAACAGATTACCGATCAAGTGCAACAGATAAGTTATATGTTGCAATAGATCATAAATCTGTTGCGATAGATAGACAAAGAATATCTGCATAACGCAACAGATAACCAACCTATTCCAACAGATAATCAATCTGTCATAACAGGTACTATATCTGTTACGATAGATATAAAATCTATTACGACAGATATAAAATCTGTTGTATTATAAAAATTTAACTTGGCCAGACATAAAAATTATTGCCCCTATATGTAAAGTTAATTGGCTTGAAATGAAAATTTATTATCGTGTTCATCTCTGTGTTTGTACATGTTTCTTTTTATATACGGGCTCTAACTATTTAGTTAGTACCCCATATGCCCATACCCATTGCATCTCTCCCCCAACGGTGTCGCACATACCGGTCATTTGTGTGCTGGTCAGCAAACATTCGATGTATGTAAGTGAGTACAGCCCATACGCTGCACCGGTTGTATTTGTTGGGAGCTGGATGTTCTTATTTCGACCTTCAAAATCCCATGATTCCTTCGCCAAGACTTTAATCGGCAAATGATACATTAGCTTACTCTGCGTCAACAACTTCAAGATTGGCTGTATGTGGGTTAAAAACGTCTTCTCACTGAAGACAGGTAAGTTTCAATAATAAACCTTTATCTTTCCCTCATATAGTAGTATCTCAATAGTGAGAAAATGGGTGACATCTACGTTTATGACTGCAAGGATTCTCTTTACCTTGGTCCAGCTCTTGTCGTATGGATATGGCCTGTTCCCTCTAACATATTTAATCGCTTCTTCATCCTATTGGAATATAGAAACTAACTGATCAAATCCTGGGCCACCAGAATCAGCTATCTTATAAAGTTTAGCATACCTATCATTGAAATTATTGTAGAAGTTGAGGTCCATTATCCTATCGGCAACATTATAAGCATCTGGGTACGCTAATTGCCTGCCCCTCATGAGGCAGAGAATTTTATCAATATACTGTGGTATAAGAAGATAATTTTTAAATAGGTTAGTAATTGTAAATAATAAAAACACAGTCGAAAGAATTCGATGCAAAGGATTCTCTGAATCAGTTCACAGATTACCCAGCCAACGTAACTTATGCAATATATGTATATTATGTTGCAACATAATACCAAGTTTTTGCAACAGATTACACATCTGCTGCGTAGAATCTTCTTTATGAAGTATATTGGAAGGGTAGGTTAGCAAAAGTAAACTTATCTTGTCCTCGTACCACACGCACATATTTGTTATATTCGAAAAGTCTTTGGCAGCAAATGAATGCATGGTGTATTCTTTTTGAACCTTCATCTTGATGAATTCTTCCAGTTCCTTCTTCTTCTTCTTCTTGCCAATCACCGTGAATATGTCCACCTTCTTCGGTGGTCCATGAACTTCAACAATTATTAGAGCGGGGGGAGTTGCAATTTTTACTGATTTCAGAATGAAGAGAATTTTTTAATTTTTTTCTTTTCCTCCTAACCTTCACTGTAGGAGTGCATGGCTCCCTCACCTCGTTGAATGGTAGGACACCCCTCTTGGATTTCAACTCATCGACAGCTTCAACAATAGCCTCTAGCTTGTCGAGGAGTTTATCCTCTCTATCTTTGCAAACTTTACATTTACAATGAGAATATAAGGGTGAGGAAGGGTGAGAAGGACCACTGTAAGGGTGGAAAGGACCGGTGTAGGGGTGAGAGGGAGGACCTGTGCAAGGGGTGTTTTCAAACATATTTATTTTTTTCTGAGCATTAATATATTCATAATCACGATTGGCAGCAGAAGCAGCAGCAGGATGGCTGCCACCATCACAAACAACTCCACCAGCAACACCCCCAGAAGAAGCACCCAGATCTGTTGCAGTTTGAGTTTGGTCATGAAGAGCTTCAATAGTAGACCGACCTTGCCTAACTGCTCTTCTTATGGATGTTGCTCTATCTAATTCCTTCTTTATTAACTCCACCGTTGGGTCTTTTTTTGTATTAAAAAGACCCAGAGTAAGAAAAGAAGTCATCCCCAGCTCATCAATGGTAGGCACGATACAAGGATGCACAACCTATAAAAAAAGACAGAAGGAATTTAAATCATATAATAATAATTTTCAATCAGTTGGGTTACATGGGGATCGGGTTATATTAACATAGCCAACTTACGCAACAGACGATCTAGCTACCGCAACAGCTGATCTGTATGTTAAAACAGATTGATAATATATTACATCAAAATACCCATCTGTTGCATAATTTACAGTAGATGGGTAATCTGTTGAGTAGGGTTCAGAGACCAGAGCAACATATAGTTAATTTGTTGTGAAATATGGATCGTCTGTTGTAATAAATTACCCATCTGTTGCACCAGTTGTAGTTGATGGGTAATCTATTACAACAGGCTACCCATCTATCGCAACAGATGGAACATCTATTTTAATATCTTTCTTTGAGGCAAATTATTTTAGTTGAAAGAAGACGTACTGCATCATCCGGAGAGTTAAAAAGATCAGCCTTGTTAATATTTATTTTGCTGCTCTCTACTGCAGCTAACTACCTAAGGATCCTTGGATGAGAAACCTTATCTAGGTAATCCTTGAAATGCTTTCGAGGGGAGGAATGGCTTCATATGCCCAAGCCTAAAAATTGTAAACAGGAAGTAAGCAAAAAAAATCACAAGTATATTCAATATAAATTAATGAATGAGTAAAAATAGTAATCAATTTTATCATGAAAGCCCAAGGAAAGCCGTATAATGTGGTCGTCTTTGGCTTTAGCTCTTTTAGTAATTATTTAACAGTCAAGTAGTAACTGTCATATCCCCAGGAATAATCGTTGAATTTTCCAAAATCATCAGCAAGCGCCAACAAATCACGTTCTGATATGAGTAAGATCGTGATTGTGGATTAATACATAAAGAACTCGTGTTCGGGTGACTGGCCAACTAATGGAACAAGCTTTAGAGTGTTGGCTCATTAAGGGCATTTTAGTCATTTTGTAATAAGTTGTAACCTAGGCTATAAATAGAACATATTAGGTCATTTTCTCATAACTTAGATGATATTTTGAGAGCTCTTTGAGAGTGTTCATACAAGTGTGGATATCACTTGTGACAAGTGTGGAATCACTTCTGTTGATTGCTTATTTTGAAACGTTGGTTGCTTGGTGATTCCGTTCCCTTAAGGTCACCGTAAGAACTTGATATTATTTATATGAATTCTTGGGTCTTAGTGTTCAATATACACTTTGGTTCATAGTGTTTTTTCATTGTGTGTCAAGTTATCTATCATTCTATCTTATTATTGTTGTTGTATTCATTCTCGATTTTGGGTGTCCAAACCCGAGACCTTGTTGTGTCTTTTTTGTTCTTGTTATTATGTTGTAATCTTAGTTTGTGGCTCGCTAATTATAGGTGTTGAACACCTTAGAATTTTGTTGTTATCGTGCTTGTATTATTATTGTGTATTGAATCCGAGAGGGGTCACCAAATGGGGTCCTCAGTTCTTTAAATAATTGACTGTTTTGGTGAGTGTTAGTATCTTCCTTGTCGATCTTGTATCATTTGGTATCAAAGCCATCTTTGATTTTGTGTTAATAAGATCAATCTTGGGCTTGAGAGTTGGAAAAAAAAGTGAAGTGTTCTTGAGATTGTTCTTGGCCGAAAGTTGGGTCTTGTTGTAGTCTTGGCCGAGATATTTTCTTTGTGACTAGATCTTGTAGTCTTTTGTTTGTTGAGATTATTTATAGTGTTGGTTTCTTTCTCACCAACACTAAAGTGTCTAGATCTACAGGTTTGAGCTTATGTTGTTGACCTTGTTGATGTAAATTGGAAGTTGGTCGTGTGTTGATATTGTTGATCTTGGCCGTGTTGCAATTGTTGTGGACTTGGAGGTGAATGCTGGTGGTGTTCTTGAGAAATTATTGTTGAGATCTTGTTGTTCTTCACATCTTGACATCTCTTAATCAATATAAAGTATAACATAGATCCAAAAAGGTGTAAGATAAAGTTGAAAAGTTGTTAGTGAAGAGACTTGAACACATCACTTCAAAGACTTGTCAACCACTTTTTCATATTTCAAGGACCTTGTTTTGTGGGAATAGTAAATTCAAGTCTCACTTTTTGAGTTGGAATTTGAAAAAGTTTCTAAGACTTGAATTTTTCCACCAAAAGACAAACTCATCCATTCCAAATTGTATTAAGACAAAAGCTTCAAATTGGTGATTAAAAAAAATTATGTGGGACAGCGACCAATTACGTGGCTGCCACATCATCATATTTTACTATTCACGCAACATAAGTAAGCTCAAATTTTTGATTTCTTAGTTTCTAATCTTTGTTTCTTAGTTGCATTTTTTTGATTCTATTGCTAATTAACAAACTAGTAATTGTCTACTAGGTTGTAAATTAGTTTTGGGTCTGTTTATTCATGTCTACGTTTATTTGTGTGCTTTTATCTTTTTGAAAACTCGTTGTAGCCTTTTGACTCAAGTACGTACAAATTTATTTTGAGTCGTTGCAAACAAAAATTCATTCCGACCTTAAGCCGCAAGTGGGGCCAAGTAACTTCATTGGAGTAAAATGGTGTACCAACACTTGTGAGACCAATTGAGTGATACTTTAAAAAGTATGAGCTTGAGAGTTAGTAAGGGTGATTTTTCTAACCTTAGCTTGTTATTGTTTGTGTTTTGTTTAGTATTTCTTATTAGGTACGATGGCTTCGGGTGAAGATAGTCCAAGAGCCTCGAGAGAGGTAATAATGGATGCTTTGTTGGCAGCCATAATAAGCGTGAAGCATGATCTTAGTGGTCGAATGGAGAGGATGGACGGGATGGAGGGTTCCTTTTCAAGGAGAATTGATACATTGGAAGTTCATTTAGATTCCAACCATTTAAGTTCAAAACACTACCACGCCTCGACTAGAGGACATGCTACCACCCCGAATACATTTCCCCAATTTCTCAATCCACCTAGACCAACCCATGAACCCATCCACCAAGTCCCTACTTATCCAAAAAACTAAAGTCAAGTCCATCAAAAAGCTTCCCAAATTCGAGACCCCTTTGATATGCATTGTGTGTTAAGTTATCTATCATTCTATCTTATTATTGTTGTTGTGTTCATTCTCGATTTTAGATGTCCAAACCCGAGACCTTGTTGTGTTATTTTTGTTCTTGTTATTGTGTTGTAATCTTAGTTTGTGGCTCACTGATTATAGGTGTTGAACACCTTAGAATTTTGTTGTTATCGTGCTTGTATTGTTATTGTGTAGTGAATCCGAGAGGGGTCACCAAAAAGGGTCCTCGGTTCTTCAAATCATGGACTGTTTTGGTGTGTGTTAGTGTCTTCCTTGTCGATATTGTATCACGTTCTATGACTTTCCTGACGTCTCTTGCCAATAAAATGGAATGGACAAACCAAACTAAGCACAATTTCTCCCTGTAGTGCTTTGGTATGTCTTTATTCTTGAGATCCGCTATCAAATTCTCTACTTTGTAGCTAGGTCCAACAATGCCTAACGACCCATCTTTTTTTACCTTGAGTTTGTTGGACCCTTTGTGGGGTGTTTTCTTGATGGGAGGTTCTTCTGGACGATTGCATCTCAAGCCCGTCACAATGGAAAACTCTTTCAATCCAAAACAAACCTGCATGCCACAGTAGTTGATGCAGACTTCATCCATCTTTTTTTCGTCCTCCTTCGGACCTCCATAATAGCCCGTATATATGATCCTGTGCTTAAGAAAGCCATATACCATGATCATTGGAAAACAAAGAGGGCAGAGCCCAGAGAGCTCAAGAAAGTGTGCAAAGCAGCTCTTCTTAAAAAGTCCATCTATGTTTTCCTTCTTCATAATACTCCTAAGTTCGTCAAAAGGTTTCCCCAACTGACATTTAAGTACAAGATCGCCAAATACTGCTTTAGGGTTATTCATTGGCATCCCAACTCAAAACTTGTCAATACTAATGGTTTTGACAGAATCATGATAGAATTTTGATATTATTTCACGCCCCATTGGTGAGGAGGAGTTATCACTTTCCTCGGCTTCATTTTGCCCTGACTGAGATTGTTCTGGAAATTCCTCCAAATCTATCTGTACTCTAGCCTTTTTTGTTTGGTGATTGGAAGTTGATCCACTTTCTCCACTTTCAGTTTCTTTTTTTTTTTGGGAGACATCTTTTAATGACAAACAAAAGAAAAATAAAAAATACATTAAATTTGATGTCTGCTTAATTTTAAAAAAAAAGGTGAGACAAATTTCAATAAATTATTCTCACCACATAACAAAAAAAATACTCCAACGGACAATCCATCAGTTGGAACAGATAAGGAACCCAAATCTGTTTGAAGACCTATTTAATATCTCCCAACAAATATTCCACCTGTTGCAATAGGTGGACGAATTTCAATAAATTATTCTATGCCACATTACAAGAAAATACTCCAACAGATAACCCATCAGTTGGAACAGATGGGGAATCTGTTTGAAGACCTATTTAATATCTCCCAATAAATCTTCCACCCATTGCAACAGATGGACCACCACCACCACAACCAATGCCACCAAGACCACCACCAATGCCACCAATACCAACACCAAGACCACCGATACCACCGCCAAAAAATACAAATACCAACACCACCAACAACAGCCACCAACACCACCACAAACACCATCCAACAATACCACGACAGTCAACAAAACACTGAGAGAAAAAATGGGGTTTTCTCCGGTGCTTCCTACATTTTTAGCATCAAAACTCAAAATTGTTAACCCATTCTCGAAGATAATACAACTAAAAGTCTTCTTTTTCATCATTAACTAAAAATCCCTATTTTTTGGAATAAAGAACAAATACAAAACTCTTCTCAAACTCAGTTACATGCGAAGACAGAGAAAACGACGGATACAAGCGGGAATGAAGTTGAAATAAACAACTATATGTAGTCATAAATGGGAAGAAAATCGACCTATTTTGAAGGGTTGAGCAATATATTGAGTAGTTATTTGTATTATTGAGAGGGAGAGGAGACCCTGAGAGACACAGAGAGAGAAGAGAGAGAACCTAAGATTTGAAATAAAAAGTTTTTTGTACAAATGGATGATTTGTATGGGTTGATTTGTAATTTTGAAAAAGAATGACAAGTTTTGAAAATTCTAATTTGGTCCGAATTGATCTTAATTAATTTTAAAATTTTTAAAAGATATAATTTTTAAAATATTGAGTTGATGAGAACTAATTTCAACTAAGAGTGATCGATCGATGACTCGGGTCGGGATGAACGCAATACCAATGCCATGCAATTGCAAAGACTCGATTGGTTTTGTAGTTGACCCTGCGAGGTCATTAATTCATCCCTAGTTCCACCTAAATCAACTTAGGTACTATCACTATCATAACATTGAGTTGATGAGAACTTATTTCAACTAAGAGTGATCGATCGATGACTGAGGTAGGGATGAACGCAATACCAATGCCATGCAATTGCAAAGACTTAATTGGTTTTGTAGTTGACCCTGTGAGCTCATTTATTCATCCCCATTTCTACCTAAATCAACTTAGGTACTATCACTATCCTAACATTGAGTTGATGAGAACTCATTTCAAATTAGAGTGATCGATCGATGACTCGGGTCGGGATGAACGCAATACCAATGCTATGCAATTGTAAAGACTCTATTGAATTTGAAGTTGACCCTGTGAGCTCATTCATTTATCCCTAATTCCACTTAAATCAACTTAGGTAGTATCACTATCCTAACATTGTGTAGATGAGAACTCATTTCAACTCAGAGTGATCGATCGATGACTAGGGTCGGGATGAATGCAATACCAATGCCATGCAATTGCAAAGACTCAATTGGATTTGTAGTTGACCCTATGAGCTCATTCATTCATCCCTAGTCCCACCTAAATCAACTTAGGTACTATCACTATCCTAACATTGAGTTAATGAGAACTTATTTCAACTCAGAGTGATCGATTGACGACTCGGGTTGGGATGAATGCAATACCAATGCCATACAATTGTAAAGACTCAATTGGATTTGTAGTTGAACCTGCGAGATCATTCATTCATCCCTAGTTCCACCTAAATCAATTGCAATGAAATCTGTTGTAACAAATAACTGAGCTGTTGAAAATTTTCAAATAGGTATTCATATCTGTTGCAACAGATGATATATCTGATTTAATTATCAAATAGAAATTTGCATCTGTTGTAATAGATGACTGAGCTATTGGAAATTTTCAAACAGATATTTATATCTGTTATAACAGATGACATATCTAATTTTATTAATTATCAAATGAATATTTTCATCTATTGTCACAGATGACTGAGCTGTTGGGATTTTTAAATAGATATTTATATCTGTTGTAACAGATAATTGAGCTGTTCAAATTTCTAAACAGATATTTATATATGTTGCAACAAATGACAAATCTGTTTGAAAGTCTTTTTTTCTCTTTTAATTTTAAAGCAAGCTTCTGGTCCGAGTAGATAATATCAAGTAGTAGTACTTACTACTAAAGACGGTAAAAAATGTTTCTTAGATATCTCAAAAATAAGTTCATTGACAAGTCTTGTCTTGTCTTTTCAATATCAGTAGTCTTAGTCTTCCTCGTGCCCCTCAAATTATTAATGAAATTAATGAATATTAATTAATGAATATTGAAAAATACCACGTCTACGTACACAATACATCTATAAAAATTATCTTATCTTATCTCTTCCTTCAGCTGCAGTTTATTTTATTTAACTCTTATCTTTTTCTTTATCTTCTCCTTAGGGTCACAACCTTTTTTTTTCTCTTTTCTCTTCTTTTCTCATAAAGATCTTTTTGGATCTAAATCGATCCATATCTTTCCTCGACTTAAATTTTTGTTTTGATCCCTTTTTTTATATTAAGGTATGATTCATTATTGCTCTTTCATTCTCGTCTTCTTCTTTGCAAGTTATTTACATTTGTTTTTTTATTTAATTACTATTTACCCATATCATATTTATTAAAAAAATTTAAAGGAACTTTTAAGTGTTGAATAAACAAATCGAGAATTTTTATTACAGTATGAGAAAAAGTCATCTGTTGGGAGAGGTTTAAAAGCCTTATTGGCAGTATCATTTTTTTTGTATGTATTTTATTTATTTCTTTATTGTTGATGCAGTTATTGATGTTGTTAGTGGGGTTGGCGTTGTTGGAACTTATGGTGTGGTGTTGTTGATGGTTCTGGAACAAAGGATGTTACTTCTTTGTTGTTGATGATGTTATTAGAATAAATATTATTTTTTTTGTTGATGTTTATGCTGTTGTTGATGTTGCAACAGATGGAGAAACTATTGGAACAAATAAAACCACTAGAAAGGCTGGTTTGATGTATTCTATCAGACTCCACATCTATTGCAACAGATTCCACATTTGTTGCAACAAACTCCACATCTGATGGATAATGTTTTTTTGTGACATCAATTTTTTTCTCTTCTTTGTAGATATAAGGAACTAACAGTTGATCAACTTTTGACGGACTATCGCAAGAGGCTGCAGTAAAGATGGGTTCGAAGAAATAAACTTCTTGCAGATGGAACCACTTTATATATGGGAGGTATGTATTACTGATAATGTTATCATGAAAACACACATAGAGTGCACTAATTTTGTGAATGCTGCTTTTACTGATTAGTCATAGATCATACAAACAAGATGTCTACAATTTTACAGTTAATTTTGCTAGGTCCAAACTGATAAAGCTGAGGGACCATGAATATGGTTCTGATACTCTTTTAAGATTTAATGTCGGTTGTTGCTCATGATTATTTGTCAAGCATTGTGAAGAGATCTAGTTTTGGTGTCATTGTAAAGAGATTCAATAGCGATTGGACTAACTTTTAGGGTGCATTGGACCCTTAGAGGGCCTTCGAAGCTTAGCACTGCATCTAACAAGAAAGAAAAACCAATATAGTTATTGCCCTGGCCAAAATTTATATGGTTGGGTTGCTCGCTCGGGGTGATGATTATATGCCAGAAGGTGCGGTAGGAGAATGCCTTCGATGGAAAATAGGTGGTTGATAGAAGGCTATATCATCTGAGAGCTAATTCAAGAAGAGACATAGGGTAGAAAGTAACTTCTAGCGAGTCTGATCGATGGAATTATCTTAACAGATGCGAGATCTGAATCAAGTGCAAATATAAAAGTGTATCCGACAATGTAATTTCATCAGTTGTGTCTCTGAAAAAAATAATGCAGATGGACACTTTGCTAGGGAGCTGTGTGGTTGGGATTATCACCTAGATAGAAAATAAGAGAAGACCAACAAAGAAGCCTCACGGGCATCGAGGGTTGAAATGATGTACAACAAGTTTAGAAAACTTACGCCAACAGCAACTGCAGTTAAAATAAGGAATTTAAGCGAAGACGACAATTTTTGAATTTTAACTTTTATCCCATGCTTTCTTGTTTGTGTTTTCGATCAGGTCCACTGTCGTTGACCTGATCGAAACCACAAACGAGATTGAAAGGCAAATAGAGTATCATTGCTTCCTTAGAAATATGGTTATAATTGATTGTATTTTCTTGCCTTAACATGCTTTCAACATTCCTTGGAGAAGATCAGATGCTTGCTGTAGTATGTAAATTCCAATAATTTTCAAGCTTGCCTCCATCTTACTGATTCTGTATTCAAGCTGGTCGTTGCCATCTTCGAAGTTGGTCAGGAGTTGCTCATCTTTTGTAAGCTCGATCAGGGACACTATCTTCAAATTTGTGGCATTCTAGAATCCCTTCATAACACTTTCTTCAGAAGCCTTAAAGGACACATGGAGGGTCTCTGTGTTTGTTTTAGGTGAAAATGTGTTGATGCATATTGAAGATGTCGTCCCAACAGTTGAACAACACACTTTTATCGAGTGTTATTCCATGCATCTTGCTCAACCAATTTGATAAATTAGTAAGCATGGAGTTACGTAGCACGTGATCTAAATTGTCTCTATAAATTCTATCAAACGTTACATAACTCCAAGCTCATTACCCTATCAAAAAAATATGACCGAGTTAGTGCACAAATCGAACAAGCTCAATCTCTCAGCCTTTCTGCTGATCGCTCTTCTCTAATATAGATGGCAAGATATCTGCTATGCAAAAGTCTACACCGTCGCTAGACATGCTTGCCTTGGAGCAATTCTTCTGAAGATATCTATTAATGTGTTCTGAATAATTGCTCCCAGGTAAGCATGTCTGGCGATGGTGTAGACTTTTGCATAGCAGATATCCTGTCATCTATATTGGAGAAGAGTGATCAGCAGAAAGACTGACAGATTGGGCTTGTTTGATTTGTGCACTAACTCGGGCATATTTTTTTGATAAGGTAATGAGCTCAGAGTTACATAACATTTGATAGGCTTGGTAGAGCCAGTTTAGATCACACACTACGTAACTCCATGCTTACTAATTTATCAAATTGGTTGAGAAAGATACATAGAGCAACGCTCGATAAAAGTGTGTTGTTCAACTGTTGGGACCACATCTTCAACGTGCATTAACACATTTTGACCTAAAACAAACACAACGAACCTCCATGTATCCTTTAAGGCTTCTGAAAAAGTGTTCTGAGGGCTTCTAAAATGCCACAACTTCGAAGGTAGTGTTCCTGATCGAGCTCACAAGAGATGAGGAACTCCTTACCAACTTTGAAGATAGAAACGACCAGCTTGAATACAGAATCAACAAGATGGAGGCAAGCTTGAAAATTATCGGGATTCACATACTACAGCAAACATCTAATCTTTTTCAAGGAATGTTGAAAACATGATAAGGCAAGAAAACACAATCAATTAATCCATATTGCTAAGAAAGTAATTATACTCTATTTGCTTTTTAATCTCGTCTGTGGTTCCGATCAGGTCAACGGTAGTGGACCTGATCGAAAACATAAACAAGAAGGCATGGGATAAAATTTAAAATTCAGAAATTGCCGCCTTCGCTTAGTTTTCTTATTTTAACTGTAGTTGTTGTTGGCGTAAGTTTTCTAGACTTGCTAAACATCATTTCAACCCTCGATGCCCGTGAGACTGCTTTGTTGGTCTTCTTCTATTTTCTACCGAGGTGATAATCCCGACCAGGCAGCTCCCTAGCAAAGTGTCCATCTGCATTTTTTTCTTTTAGCGACACAACAGATGAAATTACATTACCGGATACACTTTTATATTTGCACTTGATTCAGATTTCGCATCTGTTAAGATAATTCCATCAGCCAGATTCGTTAGAAGTTACTTTCTACCATGTATCTTCTTCAATTAGCTCTCGATGATATAGTCTTCCATCAACCACCCATTTTCCCTAGAAAGCATTCTCCTACCACACTTTCTGGCATATAATCATCACCCCGAGCGAGCAACCCAGCCATATAAATTTTGGCTAGGGCAATAACTATATTGGTTTTCCATTCTTGTTTGATGCAGTGCAAAGCGTCGAGGGCTCTTTAAGGGTCCAATGCACACTTAAAGTTAAGTCCAATCGCTATTGGTTTTCTGCAGTGATGACAAATATTGATCCCTTCTCAAAACTTGACACGCATAAGTACGAGCAATAACCGTCAGTAATTCGTAATAAGGTATCTGCATTATCTTCATGAGGTCCTCAGCCTTATCAATTTCGAACCCATCAAACTTAACGGTATAATGCAGGATCTTGTTTGAATGATCAATTCCTAATCGATTAAAAACTGCATTCACAAAAATATTGTACTTTGTGTGTGTTGTCCCGATGACCTTTAACTCCCACACATATGATAGTGGATTCATCTGTACGCACCTTATTCTTTCTAGCCCATCTATGGCTTAAATTGAATATACAGATGACTAGCTAGTTGCAACAGATGACACATCTGTTTATATTGTCAAACAATTGAAGACATCTGTTACGACAGTTGATCAACCTGTTGCAGAAATCAAACAGATATATACATCTGCTGCAAAAGATTGCCAGCATGTTGTATTGTAAGTTATCTAACAGAAAGAATATATTTTGCAACAGATTACCCATCTGTTAGAT
This sequence comes from Capsicum annuum, assembly GCF_002878395.1. NCBI lineage: Eukaryota > Viridiplantae > Streptophyta > Magnoliopsida > Solanales > Solanaceae > Capsicum > Capsicum annuum. The sequence continues at coordinate 2,696,723 of NW_025820315.1, forward strand.
TTATTTTAAAGCAATTTTCTTTTCTTTCCGAGATACAATAATTTATAAATAGGTCCCTCCTTACAAATAAGGATGATCCAGATTCATACAAGAATATTCATATCGAGTCCTTGCGTGAACTTCAAAGGTATTTTGATGAATTTCAGAGAGATTTGGCTAGCTTCGGAACAAGGCTGCCAGATGAAAAATATCTGATTGACAATAATAATAATAGTAGTAATAATAATTAGGTAGTGTTTTTTATTTTAATGCGTGTATGTATTTTCCTCCTTTTGTATATCGGATCTACCCAAGAGATTCAAAAATCTACGAATATTCATTTCATTTTGTTGTTGACTTTGAATTTTTAATTCTTATTTAGTATTTAATAATAATCATTCTGTTTATTCCTTATTCTCAACATGTCGTCGACGATTGGTGGTAGGAATTGGGCAATAATTTGTGTCAACAGAGGTTAATCTGCTACGACAGATCGATCATATGTTGCACCTGGCGGTTATTAATAAAAAAGGATTATTGTTGTTATTGAGAGGGTGAAAAAAAAAAGACATGACTTTCCGATTATTCACTATGAAAAATGTTTCGTAAATAAATAATAAGAAAATAAATGATAAACACAATTTATAACCACAATTTTAATAACTGATCGCGACTTTTCACCATTTTTATTTTTGAATTTGTTTTTAAAATTATTTATTATATAATAAAATGGTTATTGTTTTATTAAGGAATTTGAAAAGGTGTTTTTTTTTTTTACTTATAAAGTAAAAAAGTAATTAAATTTGGATTAATGATATGATGATATTTTTTTTTTTAAAATAGTAGGTTATATGTTGCAACAAATAAATTATCTGATGCAATAGGTTCACTATTGTTACAATAGATGATATATCTGTTGTCATAGATGATTTATCTGATGCAACATATATCGAGTCACAACTCAATAAAAGCGGTTCTTGAAAAGAACTAATTAATAATAATAATCTGAAAAGTCATGACTTATATCACAATATTTATTTTCTTAATTTAATCAAAAATATAATTAATGTATAGAGGTGAATAGTCGCGCCATTTTGCCTTTCATTCAAATTCAATCCTCTATAAATAGGTCCCCCCTTACTCAATCGTTCATTCAACTACACTCTATTTATTTATTGCATCTCGTCTTTCATATTACACTTTTGAAGATAAGATTATGGCTGACCCAGTGTGGGACGTTGCTTTTCTGCAAGACGCCATGAATGAACTTCAGAATCAAGTTAGTGACCTGCAATGGGAACTGGGAGGAGTTAGAGCAAGAATGCTCCGCGAGATACGCAGGCTCAGGAGGGTCTTGCTACTTCTGGTTGAAGATTGGCCGGCTGACAATGATGATGATGATGATAATAATAATAATTAGATTATTATTTTTTTAGTCTATTATATGTATTTTTATTTATTTTTGTTTAATAAATAAATTGTGTTTGATCTTTGACGTTTTAATCCATATTTAATTTTTATTCTGTCTATTATCTTCTCAACAGACATGTCGACGTAAAAAGGAATAATTTAGAATCCAATAGCAATAGCAAGATTTATCTGTTGGGTTTGTGGCAGGGGTTGATGTGTTGTTCAAAACAGATTAATCATGTTGCAATAGATAAGAAGTTAATGTAACAGATAAGTAGTCTCTTTCAACAGATGACTAGTTTGTTGCTTTGCTTGGCTCTGACGTTTTAATTCGTATTCCCTCCCTCTCAAATTACCCATCCCAAATTGAGATGTCACATTGATTAAGAAAAATAATTAATAAGATGTCTAGTTTACCATAACCCACTGATCAGTTGGTGGGACAGTAGACGTGTTTGAAATAACCATTGTTTATTATTCAATCAAAATTTCATAAGAGAAGAAAGCTTTTAACGTCGGTCGGCGTATAATCCCCCTATTAAATGATGTTTTCATTTTAGTTTGAAGAAACAATGATTGATGCAAAGGGTAAAACATGGATTTTTTTTAATCTTTTCTTGATTAATGAAAAAGACAAGTAAAGTGAGAAATCAAATTAGGAAATTTGGGATAGGTAATTGGACGTAAGGAATAATTTTAAATCCAGTAGCAATAGCAAGATTTGAAAACATATTGGTTATCTGTTGGGTTTGTGGCAGGGGTTGATTTGTGTTGTTTCAAATAAATTAATCATTCGTTGCAACAGAAAATTAGTCTGGTGCAACAGATAAACATTCTAATGCAACAGATAATTAGTCTGGTGCAACAGATAAACATGTTGATACAACAGATAAGACGTCTGATGCAACAGATAATACATCTGATATAACAGATAAATCTTCTGATGCAACAGATTGATCATCTGATGCACCAGATAATTGATCTGCTTAAATTGGGGTACTTATGCTGGATTCATGATCGGAGTTCTATCCATTGTTGGAAAAACAGAAGTGTACCCAGATGATAAATACGAATAAAAATCATAAGTTTACTTATCAATGTCACCTATGAAGTAATGCCAAAGTGGAAAGTGATGTAGTAAACAAAATTTGACATAAGAAATTGGTCAGATCACGGCAGTAGTACTGTACCACCACCACCACCACTAACAACAACAAATGGTCGACAAGAAGAAGATGAATATGATAATGAAGTATAAGATGATAATGAAGCAGAAGATGATGAATAAAGCAGCAGAAACAAGAACAATGAACAACAAAAATCTTTAAGAGAGAGAAAACAACAATGGAAAAGAAGAGAGAGAAAGACGTCTTTTTTTCCTCCGTTTTTCGTTATTTTAGGTATACATTGGGATCAAAGTGTAAATTTAAAAATTTGTGAGTTATTTTCAAACTTTCCCAACTTTCTTAATCCATAATAAAGTAATTGTCACCTCCAACTAATAATTAAGACTTGTGTTACCTACACCTCATTTTAAAAATCTTTTGTCACCTGTGGCCCAAACTCCCAAGTAACATCCATTATTACTAGCAGTAGGTGTTCGGATAATATGGGAAGTTATGAAAATTTCTTCAAATAAATTCAGGTTGAGTTAAATCTCTTAAGTTTTTTTTTTTTTTGGGTAAAAATAGGATACATCATAGATAATATTAGAGAACGCTAGACATAGAAGTAACCATAGTGTCTAGAGCAGTAAAGCACCAGTTACAGTAAAAAGGGATAGATTCCCTAGCTAAATTATTGCATATGTTCCTAGTAACTAGCTTAGTAGTATAAACTCCTTATGAACCAGCTTTCAAGAGTGGTAGAGCTTGATCTGGAGGAAATGACAAAATATTCACATGAGGCCCTTGTAGTTTAGCACCAATTATAGACAAACCATCAGCAACTCCATTTGTTTTCCGAAAGCTATGATGGGATACTGGATTCCCCAACTTCTTCAGTATCTACCTGCAAGACCAAACCAAAGAATTATAGAGTGCGGGAGCTTTGTGCACAAACGTAACTCAGTAGAGTCAAATTCAACTTCAAGGGGAAAAGTTGTCGATCATGGGCTAGTTGGAGCCCTTGAAGAAGTGCTAAAAATTTGGCATAAGCATTGACGGCTGCACAAGAGCCCGAAAAATCAACAACCACCGTTAGAGTTTCGTATGACCCCCCTCCCCCTTCCAATACCACTATTGGTACATTGTTTCTTAAAGGAGGCATCCGTATTGAGCTTGAGGAAACCTGGAGATGATTTTAGCCACCTAACTTGGATATGAATTGGAGAGTCAGTGTTACTTTCACAATCCGTGAGGAGAACGAATTCCATAACTCTATTCATAACCAAAGGAACCGAAGATAAGGTGGTAGTTTGCTTATACACATTGTTATTTCTTATGGTCCAAAGATGCCAAATTACAAATGAGAGAAAATTAATCAATTTATAACCCGTTACGGGCTGTGAAGTATGATGAAAGGTAGGGGAATTTTGTTCCCGTAAAACAGTTAACAAGTGGGAACTAGAAAAATTCAAAAGATTGTTTAAACTTAGGTCCAACCAAAAGTTTTTAGCAGTAAAGCACTCAATAAAAATATGAACAACAAATTCTTCTTCATATTTACAAAGAGGGCAAAGGGGGTTATGGACTTTATTTAAAGAATGAAGATAACTCGCAGTGGGAAGCCGACTGTGTGAGCAAAGCCAAAGAAGGAATTTAAACTTACTGATAGTATTTAAATTCCCTATCCAATGATAAGCATAGATCTAATCGAGGGGAGGATGAACTTAGTGGTGAAGAGAACATTTTTGGTGGCTGCCCAGTAGGGAGAATAAACGTTATTTAGGGGGCAATTAATCTTAACAAAGGCAACACTATCATGAACGTGTTCGGGGATGTAAAGAGAGAGTTTGTCTCAATTCCAACTATTTACATCCCAAAGTTCAACTAGCCTAAGATTTTTTTCAGATTCGTGTAAGGGCCCATGGACGATATTTCAGAGAGATGGGGTGTTCGTTCATTTGCTATAAGTGGATAGATTTTCCCGAACCTGATTTCCAAATTATATTAGGTGAGAAAAAATTTCCTTTCAAATGAAAGAGGAGGAAGCACTACGTCTAGAGTGGCTCTATTTTTTAATTAAAGTATTATCCCAAAGGGAGGTAGTGTTATTGAAAAATCATCAGGAAAGGTTACTAAGTAATGTAAGATTTTTGTATGCGCATCTAAGAGTCCCAAACAACCTTGGTCTTTAGAGGCAACAACTTTTTCCCAAACTAGGAGATGCAATTTTTGTTTCTATAACGTAGACCCCCAAAGAAAATCTCTTTGGATTTTATCAATAGCCAGATGCTACAAGAAAGTTTAAAATATTGCATGGTGTAGGCAGGAATTGCATTTAGAGAAGATTTAGCAAGAATAAGTCTACCAGTAGAGGAGAAAAAACTTGAATTTCAATGAGCAAGTTTCTTCCTCATATTATCTAGAATGAATTGGAAATTCTTAGGCCTTGTTTTTTTTGTTAAAATGGGAAAAATCAAGGTATTTTTAAAATTGTTTAGATTCCTGAATGAGAAAGCAACTTTGAACAAAAGCTTTTAGGGGTTGTTTGGTAGAATATATAATAATAATGCAAAATATGGTGTATTAGTAATGCTTGTGTTAGTTATACCTGAGCTAGTTATGCTTGTATTTTTCTTATGCAGTGTTTGGTTTGATGTATTAAAAATAATATATGTTGTATAATTTTTATAAAAAATATTTTGTATGACTAAAATACCCTCTCCCCTTTCTTTTCCAAACCAACGAATTTGACTTCATTGTCCATCAATTTCTCAAATAGTTTATATCCATTCCCTTTCCATAAAAAAAGTTTGTATGACAAACTTTGATTTTGCAATTCCTCATACAGAAGATAGTTGGAACATGAGGGAATTAAACAATTTTTATGCATAACTTTAGAAAATCACCAAAAATAGTCATGATTTAACAGATTAGCATGAAAAATTAAGCAACAAAAAATTCAAAAACAATCTTCAAAAACAAAGAATTCAATTTCACATTCAAGCTCCCAATAACAGAACATTTAATTCTAGTGTAGAAGAGCAAACAATGTCTAATTATATGAAAAGAAGAAGAAGATGTGGTGAAAATTTTTCATATTTTTTCATGGCAGTGTAAAGAAGAGAAGAGAAGACAAAGGACAAGAACAAAGGTAAAATACAAGGAAAATGAATATTCTAGGTGAGATTTGAGGGAAAATTTAGTCATTGAATCTTTCTTTTTCATTGTTGAAAGCTACAACAAAGAACTGTGGAAAAAAGATTTGGGGAAAATGTTTTAGTAGAGCTTTGATGGGTAAATTTGTCAATAACTAATTAGTACATGTGTTGAAATACTTGATATTACTAATACATAGGAAATGATGAGTATTAATAACACACACCTTAATACATAATTGTGTGTATAACTAATGCAAATATTAATTATGCATAATCTAAAAAATGATACCAAACATGATATTATTAATACACAAAGAATAATACATGTATTATATTTTTAGTACACTCTACCAAACGACCCCTTACAGAGTTAGGACAGTTTTTAGAGAAGAGAGCTTTTGATTTTTAGGAGTTTATTTTTTGTCCCAAAAGCTAGCAAAAATAGGTCATGCAGTTAGCCATGTTTTGGATAGATAAAGTGGTGGTTTTAGAAATTAAAAGTATAAATAACATAAATATCAATCATTTTGGAAGTAATTATACTTTCTCTTTTTTTTTTAATTACTTCATTTTTTTTTCCTATTAATCACATAACATAATTGACATATACATAGCATTTTACGTATATGTTGAGATTTTTTTAATATGTTTAGGTTCTCCCTATTAATGTACATAAAATAATCGTAATATGTTTAAGGAGTTAGAATTTTTTATAATATTGAAAAGATAAGTTGTGTAATTGAGTAATTTTTAGAAATTAAAAACAAAACAAAAGAATCATCCATGGGAATTCCGACCACCTCAGCTGACCGACGGGATTCGTAACCTCATTGACAAAAGAATCATCCATCGTCGTTTGTAAGTTTTGTTGTTAGGTCTGAGTAATTTTTCCATTTTTAACTTCAGCTGACACAACTTTCCTCTTGACGATTTGGTTTGTTCCATTCTGCAGCCTCAAGATCTCACCAGGCGCCGTGGATACTACTTACCAAGGAAATTTTTCCATCGTCGGGATTGAAGATCAACGAAGTCGCATCAGGTTCTTGCTTACCCTTGAAACTTTCTTGTTAATCTTTTCTTTATACCAGTATATTCAGTATCCCATGATTGAATTTCAATTGAAATTAGTACCACTGTGTAAATATTATTTATATTGGTATAAAAGTTAGATTATCAGCTTGTTGTTTTATGTACTTGCCTTATTCAGCTTGATCCATATGCATGTGCTACTTTGCTTGCCATCTGTGTGTTGATGACATTTGTGCACTGACTGTCTGTTGTACTAGTATGCACAATTTCCATTGGTGAAGCAACATGTATGATGGCCAATGGTTTAACACCATCCAAAACCCCATAATCCTGTAATGTACTCTCATCAGCAACTTCTTGTGTTAACATGATAGCCTTTGTCAGGTCACCTTCAATCACCTCATCAGCTGATTCTTCTCGTCTTGTTCCCTTGCAACTGTTGGACATTATTATTATTGCTGCTAACCTGTGGAGTTGCCCCGACTTCCCCCTCCTCCAATGTCTCATTTTTATCTTCCATTTTTTCTCCCCATGATTTAACCTTAGGAGTCTGCTGCTCTTCAACAATTTTGGAAGTCTCTTTTTGATTGTTGTGATTCTTTACAAAAGATTTGGACACCCACTGCATTGTTTGGAGTATTTTGTTTATGACTATTAATTTTTTCCTTCTGCAAATTGCTCTTTCTCCTTATCCTCCTTTTGTATTTAAATTTCCTTAGTAGGATTGAAATCTTCATTATCCACTAAAGAACTAAAAGTGTTAAGACATGTTCATCAACTTATCATTTTGAACAAACTCCTTTGCTCCTCTTTTTCCCTTTTGAACATCATTCCATTAATCTACCTTATCACCACCCACATCCTTAGGAATGTGTGAAGATTCTGCTCCTATATTCTGATATTTCCATTGCCCTTAAAATTATCACCTTCAACATTCTTTTGAACCAATTCTGGATGTAGAATTCTACAGTTTTCCATGGAATGCCCTTGAAGCTTACACCTATTACTATATCTTGGCAAAGAGTCATACTTGATTCTTACTTTTTCCATTCTAATTGCGCATGTGTCTTCATCAACAATCTCCATATTGACATGTTTAGGCAGGTTACCTCCGAGATCCACTTGCACCTTCACCCTTGCACAACTAGGTCCAGTCTTATTTATTGTAGCCGCATCTAGTTGTAAAGGTTTCCCTACAGCACTGGCTAATGAAAACAGAGCCGCTTTAACAAAGAAAGTGGGTAACAAGCTAGGAAAAGATATCCAAGCTATAGCCTGAGTAGTTTCAGCATCAATTTTAAATTTAGAATCATAAATGAGAGGTCGCATCATATACAATTTTCCATCCTTTGCTTTGAGAAAATAAGAACTTTTGGACATGATGTTGACAAAATCTTCTTTGCTTTCACAACTTATTAGTACATGCCTATTATGGAAAAAAACAACTTGACATTCACTTTTTGCTCCACATTGCAGGGGAATTATTCTTCGAAGCTCATCCAAAGAAGGCCAGCCATCAGAGAATTTGCCAATGATAGCAAAATTCAAATTTTCGATAGTGTCCATATGTGCGACTTCATTCTCCGTCCATCGACGCACATGTTCTCCATTGATGATGCTAGTTTTCTTAATAGGAATAGAATAATTAGCACCTGCTTTCTTATTTGTTAGACTGGAATGCACAACTTGTGCATAGTTAGGCAAATTATTAGGATCTATCGTAGGCAAAACAATAGGCCCTGGCATCTCAGAAGGTAATTATGAAGGGTTTATGTGGGATATGGATGAAGTTGAAGGAGGAAAAAGGGTATCGGATGTCAAAAAGGATTGACCAGCCTTAGAAGGAAGCCGGCCGGTGGCCGGAAAAGCCATAATGGCTACGTTAAGGAAATAGGGTTTGCAGGAATTTCGGAGAGAGTTCTTCCGAGTAATTCTTTTTCTGTTGGAAAAAAATTCATATTAGAAATTTCACCACTTGATAAACACTACCAAAGGAATAACAGTGCACTGAATGGAAAACAAATCAAGAGTAAGGGTATTTTTAGATCAAAAAATGGAAGCAAGGGTATTCTTGAGTCAAAAAAAAAAGTTTAATTAGGTTTTAGACCAAAATATGAAAGGATGGTATTTCATATTTGTGAGCCATTGTCCATTCGTTGTGGATATATTTGGTCCTTTTTTGAACAACATATAGGAGATGCATAATTTTCTGGAGAGATTTGACAAGTATTGGAGAAAACATCAACATCAACCACATAATTCTTTAAAGGAGTGGTCAATAGAGTTGTGTCAAATGAGCAATATGTTTACCTAGTCTCCTTTCTCCAACTATTCGAAAATCTCTTGATACTTCATAAATTGTTCTTGAATCTATTCGACCTTTTTGATGTAGTTGAACCTCATCTCCTTTTTTGCCACTCTCATCAGCAGTCACCTTAGAACAACCTCCTCAAATACTTTACCATCATAGCGATGCTTTCTTCCATAAGTCTTCCTTGTCTTAAATCCACACAAACCAATCCAGCGTATATATAGCTATTCATACTTTCTGACCTATAATATTACCAAATATAGTACAATATATATAATGACTAATGAAGTACCTATGGTAGACACCTTGGCTTGTACTTTTTTTTTTTTTTTTTAAAGAAACAGTCAAAGATAAAAAAATTATTGGCATTTTCTTATGGTAGAGACCTTGGTTCTCTATTGATACAAACACTAAACCTATAGGATAGGGATGGAGGAAGAGGGGAAGTCAAAGATTTGAGCAATTGTGCAAATAATAAGAGGTTACATATTAATAACTCAAATCAATTTTTTGAAAATATATTCTATTACCTTCATTTAGAAAATCGCACTGCACCATACCACATCATTTTTAAATCCGTATAAATCCGCCCCACACTCATACCCGCACATACTCATACCGCACTGCCTCATATTTTTGTTTTTTTTCTTTGTTTGAAAAATTTGTAACTCTATTGAAAACCATAACATTTCCAAATCTGCAACTAGGAAATAGTAACGACTAATTTCTATTATATCACTTTTCACTAAGAAATTGTTAGAGAAGTATCACATGTACAAATAATGATCAAATATCATATTTTCATTAAAATGAATAAAGAAATTAAAAAGTTATACAATTGTTTTTTTGTAGTGTTATACATGTCGTTTTAAGTATTATAACATTTTAAGTAAAGAATACGTATAATTTAGGTATATTCACGAGAATAATACTAATTTTTAGTTTTTTTAGTTAAATCTGCATATACCTACAACCCGTCTTGCCCTGCATCTTTTAAAAAAGAAAACTTACTTCAACCCGTCCCGCCCCTACATAATCTAAAATCCACACCGCTCCTCATAGCTTATAACCTGCATAGCCCCACACCCACACCGCCTTATTGTCATCCCTACCATCATTTATAATAGCCTAAAATCTCGAACGTATGTTATTTTTGGACCTTTTGCTTCGGAAAAGAAGCTACCCTTGTCAATTAAACATTTAATATATCCAAACAATTTTACTTCAAATGTCCAAATAGTAAATAGAAATGATCAAACTACTACATTTTCCCTAACTTCATTGAAAGAAATTAAAGGTTAGTCAAATTAAATCTTAGTATTATAATCAAATCATTAATTTCGATAACAAAATCAATTCAACCACTGCAAGAGAAATCAAAGAAAAATAACACAAAAAGAAACAAGCAAACATTTGATGAAAGAATAATTCGATTGGAAATTCTGCCGCCTAGAGTGAGAACAAAAGCTTCCAAACAAGCCTTGACATCGATCAGATAACATCGACGACCAGAGCTTGAATAGAAATTGCGGTTGACTGTGGGAGCCATATTCGGAAGTATGCAGTGCTGCACTTGCCCGACATATCCAAGTCACTTGGTCATGATGTAACGCCCCGTACGTTATATTGTTTCTATTTAACAATAATCATTATCTATTTCATTTTCTTTCTTTCAAAGTGACAGAAAACTTATTGAGCTCAATATGTTGGCAACGTGACCAGCTTTGTGGGTCCATCAGTAGTTAGTTTGTTGCGTTTATTTAGGAGTCAACAAGTAATTTCCTAGTCTTAATTAGGCCGCAGGAGTAGTGGAGTTAGTATTAGATTCAAAATAATTAGGACCAAATAAATGTGTTGTTTAGTAGTTTTTATCTTATTTAAGGATTCTTGTAATTTCGCATTCATAACTTGAATACAGAGAAAATTTCCACACTTGCAGAGTCTCTTTCTTTTCATTGCTGCTGCAGTTTATTTTTCTATCATTTGGTATTCGAGCCAAAAAAGATTTTTTCCTTTTTGAAGTATTATTGCAGCAACAAAACAATGACCACTGAAAAATTTGTTCAGCCCGTTATTCCGTGTTTCGATTATCATTACGACCATTGGAGTATGTTGATAGAGAACTTTCTTAGGTCCAAAGAGTTTTGGCCAGTTGTGAGTATTGGCGTGCAAGAGACAACCACTGGTACTGCCTTGTCGGAACCTCAGAAGACAGAGTTGGACAGTTTAAGGTTAAAAGATCTCAAAGCGAAGAATTACCTTTTTCAGGTTATTGATCGCTCAATACTGGAAACCATTCTTTGTAAGGATACTTCTAAACAAATATGGGATTCCATGAAGAAGAAGTATAAAGGAACGACGAAGGCGAAACGAGTGTAGCTTCAAGAGCTTCGTGGTGTGTTCGAGGCTCTACATATGCAAGGTGGTGAGTTGGTAACATAATATTTCTCTAAGATTTTTACTATCTCAAGTAAAATTTGAATTCATGGAGAAAAACTAGAGGATGTTACCGTTATTAGGAAAATACTTTGCTCAATGACTGCAAAGTTCAATATATTGTCTGCTCCATTGAAGAATTCAAAGACATTGATGCTCTTTCTATTAGCGAGTTGCAAGGTTCTCTGTTGGTTCATGAGCAAAAAATAAACCAATAAAACAAGGATGAGTAGCATTAAAGGCAGTGATGTCTTCAAAAGAAATAGATCCAGAGAAAGACAAATGGAAAGGAAAAAATTGGCACCAAAAAGGGAGAAAAGCAAAACTGGTGATACTCAGAAAAAAGACGTGACATGTCTCAAGTTAAATGCTATCAATGCCATCGATTTGGACACTACCGATCTGAGTGTCATACCAATTTAAATAAGAATCGTGGTGACAGATCTAATTTTGCAGCGAGAGAGGAAGATACAAAAATAAAGGAAGAAGAAGAAGGGGTTTCAATTTTGATGGCATATACTTTCAAAGAGAAAGTTTTCACTAGTTTGTGGTATCTCGATACCGGCTGCAGTAATCACATGTATAGGCAGAAAAAGACATTCTCAGAGTTGGATGAAACTTCTCAAGATACTGTGAGATTTTGAGATAATTCAATGATTTCCGCCCAGGGAAAAGGGATGGTACAAGTTTCAACCAATAACAACTTCAGTCATACCATAGGTGATGTGTTTTATGTCCCTGCATTGAAGACAAATTTATTAAGTGTCCGGCAGCTTCAAGAAAAGGGATATGACCTTAATATCAAGGGTGGAGTTTGTAAGATACAAGATCCTTAGTTGGGGTTAATCGCTCAAGTTAACATGCCGTCAAATCGATTGTTTCCTTTATATCTTCACAACTCTATAAAATCTTGTCTTTCTGCCAAAGTGAAAGAGGATGCCTGGGAGTGTTATTTTTGTTATGGGCATTTAAAGTTCTGAAGCTTAAAGTTCTTAAAGCAAAAACATTTTGTGTTGGGTCTTCCGTATCTTAAATCTCCCAATGAAGTATGTGAAGAGTGTGTATTTAGCAAGCAACATCGTGAATCATTTCTAACAGGAAAATCTTAGAGGGCAAAGAAGATGTTAGAGTTGGTGCACTCAGATATCTGTGGTTCGATAAATCCTACGTCTAATGGAGGTAAGCGCTATTTCATTAGCTTCATTGATGATTATAGCAGAAATACATTGGTTTGTTTCTTAAGAGAAAAATCAGAAGCATTTAAAACTTTTAAGAAGTTTAAAGTGCTTGTTGAAAATGAAGTTGGTTGTCAAATTAAGTGTTTGCGGACTGACCGTAGTGGCGAATACAACTCATTAGAATTTGTAGAATTTTGTGAGAAGCATGAAATCAAAAGGTACCTTATGGCAGCCTACACGTACACCTCAACAAATAGTTTAAAATGTTTGTTGAAAATGAAGTTGGTTGTCAAATTAAGTGTCTGCGGAATGACCGTGATGCTGAATACAACTCACTAGAATTCGTAGAATTTTGTGAGAAGCATGAAATCAAAAGGCACCTTACGGCAGCGTACACACCTCAACAACATAGTGTGTGCGAAAGAAAAAATCGCACGATTCTTGCTATGGTGCGTAGTCTTTTTAAGAGAAGTGGCTTACCAAGAGAATTTTGGGCAGAAGTAGTTCATTGGAGCATTTATATATTGAATAGATTTCCTACTAGCTCTATATGAAATATGACACCTCATAAAGCTTGAAGCAGGCATAAACCAAATGTTGAGTACTTTCCAGTTTTTGTATATATAACATATGCCTATATTTTAGATGCTTCAAGGAAAAAGTTGGACGATAAAGGTCAGAAATGCATTTTCCTTGGTGTTGATGACAAATCAAAAGCTTAACGCTTGTTCAATCCTATTACCAAAAAAATTATTATTAGTCGAGATGTTATTTTTTTTGAAGCAGCAATCTAAAATTGGAGCTACAATTGTTGGTTTCAACGTATTTCATTTTCTACTAAAGAAGATGAAGAACAGAACGATATTTGGAGATCAGTTCACAAGCAAGTCCAACAGTACAAGACCCTAGAGGTGTTAGACATGACTAGGTAATGCTCACTTCAACAATAAACGCCCTCAACATAGCAGAGGTGCACCAAGTTGGATGGAAGATTATGAGGTATATGAGATCAGTAAATCTGAAAATACAATCAGTCATTTTTATTATTTGCAGATTTTAATCCTATAATTTTTACTGATGTCGTCAAAGATCCAAAGTGGTAGCAAGCCATAGATGAGGAGATTAGATAAATTAAAATAAATAATACCTGAGAGTTGATGAATCTTCCAGAAAATTAAAAAATCAATGGTGTCAAATGAGTTTACAAAACAAAGTTGAAGGGAAACGGAGAGGTCGACAAGTCTAAAGCTCGCTTAGTAGCAAAAGGATATGGCGTTGACTATGAAGAGGTGTTTGCTGTCGTTGCTCGATCAGATACTATAGGATTGGTGATTGCTTTGGCTGCTTAAAATGCTTGGAAAATCTCCCAGTTGGATGTGAAGTCTGCCTTTATAATGCCACGAGTCTGGCACCCCGGATGCTACACGGTGCTCATGACCCCGAGAGATCACAAGCTAACCCTTTATGATATCTGTAACTAAGCACTGCATAATATACTAAAATAAATGCAAAAAACTTGCCATAAGGTTCAATACTTAAATTTTAACTGAAATAAAACTGGATAAAGTTTATCAACATCCAAACTAACACATCTATCTAAATAAATAGTTTGAAATCTCTGTAGTCTGAAAGCCTCTAAGCTTTCTGAACTATGGAGTTGATGGGACATATCCCCAACTAACTTCGTCTACTGAAAATAAACTGAGTCTAATGCCATAATAAAATAAGATTCATCTTCGAATGATAAGGACTCACTGCTAAGTTAACTGTTGCTGGCTGAGTCTGGACTGCTAAGGGTGCCCTGGCTCTCGCTCTTCTGAACCTATAGTATAAGACACCATAGCACAGGAGAAAAATATGCATCAGTACTTTGAATGTACTGGTATGCTAGATGAGGTAAGGCTAAATGCAAGGGCTTATGTATGAACATAACTTAAATGAATAACATAAGAGTACTAAATGAGGATATATGTATGGACTGAATACTACCTTCTGAATACTTGAACTTCTAACAACTACGTTTACTAATACTGATATCTACGTTTACTAACACTGAGAGTCTGAATAACTGAGTCTACTGATAACTGAACTCTAAGCTTACTAATACCGACTGATTGAAACTAAGATCAAACCTATCTAGCGGATGATCTTTAAATCTAGTAATAACGATAAGGAATGATTGAATTTGAGTTTGAGGTCAGGCCTATCTAGCGGGCTGTCTCTGAATCGATTAATACTGATACTGGTTAACTTCATATGAGACCAGGCCTTTCTAGCGGGCGGTCTATGAATCTATGAAACTATCTAAGTTCCTCACTAAGATGAATGATCGTATCTGACAGTCCTGATTTCTGAGTGCTACTGTGATGACTAGACTGAACTGTAACTGTAGGAGTTTTCATTTAATCGACATACCCCAAATCTGAACTAGTGGGGTCCAACCTATAACCCCAGCTAGAAGGGTGTCAGTACCATGTCACGGGTATAGACACTACTATGGTCAAGCCTCTCTAATGGGTGACCCTGAACAGAAAGTCAAGCCTAAGGCAATGGGTGACTCCTAGAAGGTAGTCAAGCCTTAATCTAATGGGTGACTCCTGATCCTGTGCTGTTACGTAGTTCTGGAGTATAAAGATTGCTGCTAATGACTCTGCCTCTCTAACGGGGAAGCCGCCATCCCTGCACTCGCTCAGTACTAGTTCCTACTCCCAACTGAAGGACTCTAAACTGATTCTTAAATAAACTTAGAAGGAGCTGAATCTGTTATTAACTATATTACTTGATTGATCTGACTGAGTTTTCTTAGTTCCGCTATCTGATGGAATGCTGCTTGGATTCTACTATCGGACTAAATGCTACTGAATTCTAGTTAGCTTACCGAGTTTCACTGAAGCCTGAACTGAATACTATTGAATACTATTGAACTGAAATTGAATACTGAGTTTGATTAGACTGATACTGAGACTGAATTGCACTAATACTGAGATTAATAAATTTCCTAACATTCTGTAACCGTCTGAATTCTACTGATCATGGCTTGATTGAGAGTATCTTAAAACTGACACTGGCTCTAGACTTGCAGCTAATTTGTTGGGTATAAATACCCCCAGGACTCGATAACATAAAAGTTAAACATAACCACTCTTGAATAACCATGACAATGGAATTTTATTCACCATTACAATCACTAAAGCATTTCTTCAAGCACTTGGGAATCTTAAAATGTGTAAAGGTATAGGGATGCATATTAGTTTCTCATAATTCATTCAATAAGGAATGCACAAGCATAAGAATGTATGAAACATATCATAATTCACCCACTAAGTCATTTCAACAAACACTTAGCATACATGAATTCATTCACAATTTGGGGATTTCTTGTCAACATGCTATAATGACCCTATTTCCTTTACACAAGCATTTTATCCAACATATGGGGAGCATGCTTTGGTTATACAACAAATACTACACCTAAGTATCATGATTTCATCAGCCAACATGCAACTTGAAGAGGGTTTATCATGAACATCACACAATTAAGCACATGCTAGAATCAATTCTTAATACCTGTAGTCTAAATCATGAATTAAAACTCAACAACACATAATCATGAACTTTAATACACATAAATCATGAAATCTCATAAATACATAAACTTTGTAATTTTGAAAAGGATTCTTGGACTTCTTGGGTGGAAGGAACCCAAGAATCAACATCTAACATATCTTAAGAAACTCTTTCTTGAAGGTTCTTGGAGAGATTCTTGGTTTCTTGAGTTTTCTTGAAGAAGGGTTTTGATCTTTTTCTTAGGTTTTTAATCTTGAAAGAAACCCTAGCTTTTAATGTTATAGATAAACATGGAGTTATAAGACTTGATCTGATTCAAATAGGTGTTAAAAAGGTGAAAAAAGACCAAAAAGTCCTTTTAAAAATGACTTGAAATTATTGAGCGGGATCTGCGACAGTTGGTGCGACGGTCCGTTGAACTGACCGTCGCACCTGGACTAGAATAGGGGTTCACTTCCTTGTCTGCGATGGCTCAGGCGATGGCCCATCAGACATCTCCGTTGCACTTAGCCAGAGAGTGGACTCACTGCCTCAGCTGCGACGATCTGGGCGATGGTCCATCGCTAGCTCGACGGTCCATCGGACCTCTCCATCGCACCTGGGTAGTTCAGACTGCTTTCTGTAAAACATCCATAAATTTTTATCCCGATATCAATTTCCCATATGATAAAAAGTCAAAATTGGGGAAATTATATCTGATTTAAATATTACTCACTTAGGAAGTCATCCCTAAATCTTCTAGAGACTAAATTAGTCTTTAAACAAAGTTTTGGGTATTACAGCCTTCCTATATGGTGAACTACAAGAAAAGGTATTTATCGAACAACCTCCTGGCTATATGAAATTTGGTGCTGAGAGTAAATTGTTTAGATTAAAAAGGATCTATATGGACTAAAAGTCTAAAACAAGCTCCAAGAGTTTGGTATAGTCGTGTAGATACTTATTTTTTAAAGGAGGAATTTCGAAAGTGTCCATATGAACATACTGTTTAAATAAACAACAGAATGCAGGGGTCTTAATGGTGTGCGTATAGATGGATGGCTTAATTTATACCGGAAGTGATATGACTATGATTGAGAATTTTAAAAAGTCCATGATGGTTGAGTTTGAGATGTTAGATTTGGGTATGATGCATTATTTTCTGGGTCTAGAAGTGAATCAATCAGCTGATGGCATTTTTATTTCTCAAAAGAAATATGTGCAAGATATTCTGGACAGATTCTAGATGAAAAACCGCAACACTATGAACACACCAATGGAGAAGGGTCTAAAGCTCATCAAAGAACCCGAAGGGAGAAAAGTGGACAACGTTTTATACAAGAAAATTGTGGGAAGCTTAATATACTTGATGGCTACAAGACCGATGTTATGCACGTTGTAAGTGTCATTAGTAGGTTCATGAAGAGTCCAAAAGAAATGCATCTACAAGCTGCTAAGAGGATCTTGCGGTACTTGAATGGTACCAATGACTTTGAAATTTTTTATCAGGTGAAAGCAGCTGGACATTTGGTTGGTTACACTGATAGTGACAATGCCGAAAATCTCGAAGACAAGAAAAGTACATTGAGATATGTTTTATGTTAGGGTCTGGAGTTATTTCTTAATTTTCAAAGAAGAAATGTATTGTTACTTTGTCGACCACAGAGGCAGAGTATGTTGCTTCAACGTCATGCGCTTGTCAAGCTATTTGGCTGAGGAACATTCTTGCAGAACTTTATTTTAAGTAGGAAGGACCAATGCCAATCTATTGTGATAATACTTCGGTGATTAATCTTTCAAAGAATCTAGTTGAACATGAACGGAGTAAACATATAGATGTGAAGTATCACTTCTTGTGTGATCTAACTAAAGATGCAAAGATTAGTCTTATCTATTGCAGAAGTGAAGTGAAGAGCACGTTACAGACATGTTTACAAAGCCCTTGAAACCAGTGTCATTTCTAGAGCTACGTGATCAGCTTGGTGTTTGCAAATTAACCTGAAAGTTATTTCAGTTTAAGGGAGGGAATGTTGGCAATGTGACCAGCTTTGTGGGTCAGTCAGTAGTTAGTTAGTTGCATTTATTTGGGAGTCAATAAGTAGTTTTCTAGTCTTTAGGCTGCAGGAGTAGTGGAGTCAGTATTATATTCAGAATTGTTAGGAACAAATAATCGTGTTGTTTAGCAGTTTTTATTTTATTTAAGGACTCATGTAATTTCACATTCGTAACTTGAATACAGAGAAAAAGTCCACACTTGCAGAGTTTCTTTCTTTTCATTATTGCTGCAATTTATTTTTCTATCACAATAAAACTAAACAAGAAAGAAACATTTAGTCGCATAGACATTCCAGCAGATCGTAAGTTAAGAAAACCCTTTTCATTAGAATATGAAAATCATTCGACCAATGATCCATGAATATATATGGGATATTCACGTTTTTCCTCATTTGTCCAAGCATCACCTCTTTGTTGTCTTATTCTATTCTCAATATAAATAAATGTATATTGTTAAGGATGTAAATGATATAGAGTCGGGAAAAAGGTTCCATTACCTCGATACACAAAGTGACTATACACCATAAGTCAAAGAAAATGTAAATGCAATCGAGTTTGGAAATGTCGTTCCTTTGCCTCACTATATTGAGCCAATGGAGCATTTGTAGACCCAATTGTATTTGTACCATCAGATAATTCTTTATAATGTTGGATGATATCTTGAAGCAACGTTGCAATTTTCGTGTATTTTACTATCCAAGGAGTAGATGGCCAGGGAATTCTTGAACACTGTCCTCCTCAGTCCAGAAGGAGGTAACTAGTAGGTGCTTTGCTTCTTTTCAGATCTACAAGAAAGGGCTCAATCAATAGAAAATTAATGATCACAATTAAACGGATGTCATACATAACAACTGCTACTAGTATGTATGCATCAATGTAATTATTCTCTGTAATCGTGAGTGTTGTAACCACTAACTCTTCAAAAATAAGTAGCAGTCTCCTAATCATCGTAATCAGTGAAGGAGATTCAGATGCAGTAATGAACTCTAAATTCATAAGTTGATGCGAGCGAATCAACACTTGATCATTAGTACCTCTAATAGCACTAGGTTTGTCCCAACTTTTCATAGTTATTTTCAATTAAAATTATAGTATCAAAGAAGGATAAGTAGGTTTAAATCACAAACTAAATACTCGATAGAAATAACCAAATTTTTGCCATTCATTTCTTTAGCAGCATTAATACCAAAAGCTAATTCTTAATTCTGCAACTTGATTTTACTCTCAAATTAGTGATAATGTGTCATAGGTCTCAAATTAGACATATTTGCTTTCAAAGTTTGCTTCTCCATTGGTTTTCACAGTGAGGAGGAATGGATGCATAGGTTATAACCAGGATGGATTTGTCAACTAATTAAGGCTATGTCTTATGCCAAACTAGGTATTCATGTGCATATTCCTAGAATTAATATAATATTATCTGTAGTCTCCCTGTTAGAATTTTTAGTCTATTACTTTGACCTAGTCTTTAGGAGTTTTAATATTTTAAGTTGAGTCAATCG
Source organism: Capsicum annuum (assembly GCF_002878395.1). Lineage (NCBI taxonomy): Eukaryota > Viridiplantae > Streptophyta > Magnoliopsida > Solanales > Solanaceae > Capsicum > Capsicum annuum. The sequence goes on from NW_025820315.1 coordinate 2,716,433, forward strand.
CATGTTTTACTGATTTCTAGTAATTAGTGGAGTAATGTGTTATGTTTCTGTTAGGAGTCATGAGTTAACGTGGACTGATGTGTGTGTTGTTTTAGTGAAAGTACTCTGTTAAGCGTTTGCCTATATATAGGCTTTGAAGTTCAGAAATAAATTTATCAAAGTTTCCAGCTATTATTTTCTCTTTTACGTATCTTATATTCTCCCTATCAGAGGTATCCGAGCTAGGTTATAGTAAGAGGGAAAACAAGTGAACAGCCACATATAATTTCTTTTTTCCTTATCAGATGGCTACTGAAATTAATTTAGTGTAAACAACAATTCCTCACTTTGATGGTCATTATGATCATTGGAGCATGCTGATGGAGAATTTCTTACGATCTAAGGAGTACTGACCAATTGTTGAGGACAGCATCGGAATTCCGATGGAAGGTAAAACATTGACGAATACTCAAAAGGATGAGTTGGAAACGAGAAAGCTAAAAGATTTGAAAGCGAAGAATTATCTCTTTCAGGCTATCGATCGTCCCATTCTAGAAACTATTCTTTGCAAAGAAACTTCTAAGGATATTTGGGATTCCATAAAGAAAAAGTACCAAGGCACTGCCAGAGTGAAGCGTGCACAGCTTCGAGAAGAGATTTTGAAACTTTACAAATGAAAGAAGGAGAATCTGTATTGAGTTACTGTGCTAGAACAATGGAGAACACTAATAAAATACACTTCCACGGTGAGAAGATGGACGAAGTATCCATTGTGGAGAATATTTTGCGCTCTCTGACATCAAAATATAATTATGTTGTCTGGTTAATTGAAGAGTCAAAAGATATAGATGAACTATCTCTTGATGAATTGCAAAGTTCTTTGCTAGTTCATGAATAAAAGATGACCAAAAGTTTTAGAGTACAGGAGCAAATGGTGAAGGCTTCTACTGATACTTATTCGACCAATAATAGAGAAAAAGGAAGAGGTAGAGGTAGAGGCAGAGAAAGAGAAGGAGAAAGAAGAGATCTTGGAGGTAGGGATTTCAGCAGGAATTTCAAAGCCAATATCGATCAATCTGAAGGTAGAGGTCGAGACCATGACAAATCCAAGGGAGACTGTTATAGATGTCACAAATTTGGTCATTATGCATCAGATTGTTACACTAGACTACCTAATGATCAAGAAAAATAAGAAAGTGCAAATTTTTTTGAAAATAAGGAAGCAGGAACTTTGTTGATGGCTGTCCATGACAGAACAAAATACCTGACTGATATTTGGTATGTAAATTCCGGATGCAGTAACCATATGTGTGGATACAAATTTTCTTTTTCATCTTTAAATGATAGTTTGCGTTCTACTGTATCATTTGGTGATTGTTCAGCTGTGGAAGTGATGGGAAAAGGTGATATCAGGATTAAAACCAAGAATAGTTTTGTGGAAACAATCTCTTGCGTATTGTATTTTCCTGACTTGAAAGCTAATTTACGTAGTGCTGGTCAGTTGCAAGAAAAGGGTTATATCATCACTACGAAGAAAGGTAAGTGTGAAATTTATGATCCCGTGAGAGGAGCTATTGCGGTAGTTCAAATGAGCTCCAAAAGATTATTTCCACTAAAGATTGATAACATTAAATCTTGTTTGATGGTTGAAACAAAAGATTCCTCATGATTGTGGCATTTTTGGTATGGTCACTTGAGTTTTTGGAGGGTTGAAGACACCCCAACAGAAAAACATGGTCATAGGTCTTCCACAAATCGCTGTTTCTTCCAAAATTTGTGAAGAATGTGTTGTTAGCAAACAACCACGTTCGCAATTTCCGAAAGGAAAGTCGCGGAGAGCCAAGGATGTCTTGGAGTTAGTTTATTTAGATCTTTGTGGTCTGATAAGTCCAACGTCAAATGGAGGTAAGCGATATTTAATCACATTTATTGATGATTTTTCAAGAAAAACATGGGTCTATTATTTGTAAGAAAAATCTGAAGTTTTTTCGACATTTAAAAGCTTCAAAGTTCGTTTGAAAAATCAATCATGAAAAGCCATTAAGGCTCTTTGAACTGATCGTGGTGGTGAATATTGTTCAGAAAAATTCAAAGTTTTTTGTATAGAGTATGGCATTTGGAGAGAGCTTACAGTTGCGTATACACCACAACAGAATGGTGTATTGGAAAGGAAAAACAGAACCATCCTCAACATGTTGAGAAACTTGTTAGCAAGAGAAAATATTCCAAAAACTTTCTGGCTAGAGTCAATAAATTGAAGTATTCATATTTTAAATAGAAGCCCAACTTTTTCTATTAAAAATATGACATCGGAGGAAGCATGGAGTGGGAGAAAACCAACAGTGAATTATTTTAGAATTTGGATGCATCGCATATGCTCATGCCCAGATGAGAGGAGAAAAAAACTTGATGATAAGGCTGAAAAATGTGTTTTTCTTGGTGTAAGTGAGTCTTCCAAAGCATATAAACTGTTTAATCCATTGACAAACAGGATTATTATCAGTAGGGATGTTACGTTTGGTGAGGAAAAGACTTGGGATTGGAATAGGTAGCAGCCTACCCAGATCCTTTTTGATTATGAAGCTAAACAAGAGTAATTTTCAGCACCCTGCACACTGGAAAATTCTTCAGATGCAACTCCCACAACACCACCAATAGTTGCTGTGGCAAATAAAGAAGCAAGTCAAATTGTTGGTCGTGTTAGAAGAAGGCCTAATTAGATGAAAGATTATAAGGTAACTGGAATTGAAGATCCGATAACCCACTTTGCTTTGTTTTCAGATTGGCAATCCTACCTCTTTTGAGAGTGCTGTGAAGGAAGAAAATTGGAGAAAAGCAATGGACGATGAAATTGATGTCATTGAATGAAATGATACTTGGGAGTTATTCAATCTTCTAAATGGACAGAAAACTATTGAAGTGAAGTGGGTGTTCCAAATGAACTTAAAGGAAAATGGCGAAGTAGACAAGTACAAGTCACGTTTAGTAGCTAAGGGATACAAGAAACAATATGGGATCGATTATACCTAAGTATTTTCTCCCGTTGCTAGGCATGATACAATCAGATTGGTTATAGCATTGGCAGCTCAGAAATCTTGGCCTATTTTCCAACTAGATATTAAGTCGGCATTACTACATGGGTACTTGGAGGAACAAGTATTTTTTGAACAACCCCTTGGTTATGTTAAAATTGGAAATGAGCATAAGGTTTACAAATTGAAAAAGACCCTTTATGGTCTAAAACAAGCTCCTTGGGTTTGGTATAATCTAATTGAGGGGTATTTTCTCAAAGTTGATTTTTCAAAATGTCCTTATGAGCATACATTATTTATAAGATTGGGGATCAAGGAAGATGCTCATTATTTTCTTGTATGTTGATGATCTTATTTTTACTGGAAATTGTGAGTCATGTTTGAAGAATTTAAGAAGTCGATGATGGATGAGTTTGAAATATCCGACCTCAGATTGATGCGCTAGTTTCTTGGCATAGAGGTGGTGTAATCTGATAAAGAGATTTTTATTTCTCAGAAGAAATATGTAGGGAAAATTCTTGACAAATTTCAGATGATGGATTGCAATCCAGTTAACACTCTTGCTGAACTTGGTTTGAAGCAATACAAAGATCATACTGAGAAGAAGGTTGATAGCATACTTTACAAACAAATCATAGGCAACTTGATGTATCTCACTGCTACAAGGCCTGACATAATGTACTCTGTGAGTTTAATCAGTAGGTACATGAAGAATCCCACAGAAATGCATTTGTCGGCAGCTAAGAGAATTCTCCATTACTTGCAAGGAAAGAGAGATTTTGGATTATTTTATAAGAAGAGTGAAAAGTTCAATCTTTTTGGATTTACTGATAGTGATTATGCTGGTGATCAAGATGACAGAAAAAGTACTTTAGGTTATGTTTTTATGTTTGGGTCTGGTGCTATTTCATGGTTAGCTAAGAAGCAACCAATCGTCACTTTGTCTACTACAGAAGCCAAGTTTATTGTTGCTTGTGCTTGTGCTTGTCAAGCTATTTGGTTGAGGAGAATTCTAGATGAGTTGAAATTCAAACAATCAGAAGCTACCAAGATCTATTGTGACAACGATTCAGCAATTCAACTATCCAAGAATCCAGTGCTACGTGAAAGAAGCAAGCACATTGATGTGAAGTTTTACTTCTTGCAAGATCTTAGCAATAATGGAACATTTGATCTAATTTACTGCACGAGTGAAGATCAAGTTGTCGATATTTTCACCAAGGCCCTAAAGACAGAGTCATTTATGAAACATAGAAGTCTGCTAGACATCGACACAATCAAAGATGTAAACTGACTGTTAGCAAACATCAGTTTAAGGGGGAATTGTTGGAATTTTTAGTCTGTTACTTTGACTTAGTCTTTAGGAGTTTTAATATTTTAAGTTGAGTCAATTGCATGTTTTACTGATTTCTAGTAATTAGTGGAGTAATGTGTTATGTTTCTGTTAGGAGACATGAGTTAACGTGGACTGATGTGTCCTGTTTTAGTGAAAGTACTCTGTTAAGTGTTTGCCTATATATAGGCTTTGAAGTTCAGAAGTAAATTTATGAAAGTTTCTAGCTATTATTTTCTCCTTTACATAATTCTCCCTATCACTCCCATGTTTCAAAAAGGTTTAATTGTGTACTTGGTTTAGTATTATCTACCTAGAGGAATAGAGAACAACTCTCCTGAATGTTCTAAAAATAGTAAACTTACCTTTGAATATCCATACATACATATATATACGTATATATAACATGACTTTTAGATAGTGAAACTTAATGATTTACACAAAAAAATCATATTACATTAATCAAGAAAACATATCCAAATTCATATTGTTTTCTTAATATCATTAGTAAAATAATTAAAATTTAGGAGAAACTGATTTCTCTCTTTTGCATTGCGATCTTTCACACGCTATTTGATTAGAATAATAGAGAATTGCAGTTGAGAGAGGCTCAATTTCTTAAGGATACTTTATAGTCCAATTACTCATAAAGTAGATACATATAGCTGAAAAGTACTTTCCTTGATGTGTCAGAATAAAGTAACACTGAGCTATTTAACATAAGTGTGACACATGCCACACATGCAAACCACTTTCATGCATGAGTGACATCCATATGCTTCCAAATATGTCAAATAACACTTCTTATGCATGCTTTGACAAGTGGTAGATATGCAAGACCTCTCCCTAATATACAACACATGTTCATCAAGTGTAGCACATATCATGCAACATAAGACGTATCATTCTAACCAATCATGGTGACACATGTCACATTTTTATCGTACATGAACACCTCCAAATTATAAAATAGCCATTTATTCTCCACCTCCCATCAAAGTGGGAAGTTGCTTCATTGTCTTAAAAGTTAACCTATAAGTTTAAACCAATATCCTTTAATTAGCCCTCACTATTTAATTATCCTACTAAATTAATGAGATATATATCTTATATTATCCCGTATGGCTAAGAAATGTGACACATGTCAAAATGATAGGTAAGTGTGACACGTGTCACATTGCATGACACGCATCATGCATAGTGGACATGTATCACATATCTAGAGTGATCTTGGATGGCTAGCACTCGTCAAAGTATGCATAAGACGTGTCACTTGACACATTGCAAAATCCATGAATGACACTTGTCAAACATGCATGAATGAGATTTGCATGTGTGAGACACATCATGCTTATATCGTGCTTGCGCAATCATCCTTGTGTGTTATAGCTTATTATAACTTTAATATTATACGTCAGAAAAATAATATTTTAGCTATATACATATACTTTATGTGTAAAAATAATATTTTAGCTATATACATATACTTTATGTGTAATTGGGCCATAAGATAACCTTAAGAAACTGGTCCTCTCTAAACTGCACTTATGGTTATTCCAATCAAAAAATGAGAGAAAAAACAAAGTGCAAAGAAGAAAAATCAGTTTATCCTAAAGTTCAATCATTCCACTAATGATAATTCAAGAAAACATCATGAATCCATGTATGCTTTTTTGATTAATATAATATGATGTATTTGGAAAATCGTAAAGTCCCATGATCATAAAGTCATTTTGGATATCAATTAGATTGTTTATGTTTCACAATCTATAATCGAGTCGAGATCATGATTAAGACCAACGGGGACTTCCACGACTATCAGTAGAATGACTTTTAAACCATGTTTCTCTATTTAAATTCAGCTTATGCAACATAGTTCAAGTACAATAAATTATATATATGAGGAAAGAAAAACTATTAAGGACACAGATAACGCAATCCTAGACACCTGAAACTAAGTAACATTGAATGTGAAACTAGTTCCTTGAGTGCAATTCATAAGAAGGCAAGATAGAAGTTCTTGTTTTCCCCCCTTTAAAGAACCACTTGTACCTCTACACATTAACTATGTGCAAATGGAAAACATCCAAAAAGGGTAACATATTACCATACCCAAAAGAAACTCATTATGACAAAGTACAAATAAGATACATCAAATATTTAGTTTAAGCTTCGACATGGATCAACTGTATTTACAAAGCTTCATAATTTCATGGAAGACATAACTTGATGAGTGACGAATATTCTAATGTGAGAACATTATAATTGCAAACATTATGTCTCTGTGTTATTATGTTTCTTTCCAAAGTCCCCATTTGTGAAGGAGTAGCAACATGTTTCCAGTAGTGGGTTGGGGTGGAGTAGGGACAAGATGTGTGTTGGAGAAGCTAGGGTAGTTGAGAAAAGGAGAGAGATAAACTTTTTTTGTGAAACTCAACTAAAGAAACTTTGACAAAACCCAAACAAAATTGCATCAACATCAAGGGTTTCTACAATATTTGCTTTCTCTTCAAAGAATCACTTGTACATTTACACATCACCAATTTATAAACGGATAACATCCAAAAAGTGTCATTGTAAGTGTGAGTCTTTACACATTCATACTCACACACTAACTATATCTTTCAGGTGTATGTTAATTGTTATCACAAAGTACAATATAGCTCACACACCTATGGTGAGCTTCTAAATTATTCAACTACAGTTACAAAGCTTCATTGGAAGCTTGTGGGTGTTAAATGGGAAAGTTGGGCTGAGTTAAAAGGTGGGAAAAAGCTAAATGAGTTGGAATAAGATAACTTTTATGCGAAAAGACCTTCAATCAAAATTAAGGTCTTAAACAATGAACATCCATATTAGAATCTCATATCAAAATTCTGAAGCAACAATACGCCTTCACTTGCCACTAAATTCTCAAGAGCACTGTCAGAAATTTCATCATGAAATTGAACTTCTCTTCTTTTTTTTATTTCTGCGATTGAAATCTCATAGCAATAGCAGCCACTATTCGACCCTGTTCTTGAAAAATCAGAGTAAATATATGTAAAATTGAAACAGAGAATCTCATGATGTGTTATAGGTTAGGCAACTTAGGACCAACATAGGGACACAGATGTCTTAAGCTTGTTCATCAAAATCAAAACATGTCTCACGCCTCCACTTGCCATTAGTTTCTCCGAAAACTTTATGAGATCTTTAAAAATGGAGCTTTTTTTTTTTTTTGAATTTCTGAAATAAGGAGATTTGGTGACAATAACAATGTAAAACATTTGGTTCAGTTGCGGCATTTGTCTTAAGTATCATGCCAATACTACTTTTTCTTTTTATTTGATTGTGTTTTGGTGTGCCATGTTTTTTGTTTTCCTCAAAAACCTTTGTTGGCATGTCTTTACCAGAATCACACAGAACATATTTTTATTCTCACCTTTACAGTGTAGTATTAATGTATAGTTGGTGTTCCTATAGATAGCCATTTGTAATGAACTCTAAATTCATAAGTCGGTGCAAGTGATCGAATCAACACAACTTGATCATTAGTACCTCTAACAGCACTAGGGTTGTCCCAACTTTTCATAGTTATTTTCAATTAAATCTAGAGTATCAAAGTAGGATAAAAAGGTTTGAATAACAAACTAAATACCCAAGAGAAATAACCAAAATGTTGCCATTTATTTCTGTAGAGGCCTCAATACCAAAAGCTAATGATTAATCCCGCAACATTATTTTACTCTCGAATTAATGGTAATGTGCCAAAGTCTCAAATTACACATATTCACTTTCTAAGTTTCCTTCTCCATTAGTTTTTAGTGTGAGGAGGAATGGATCCAGAGGTAACATACTGGGATGGATTTTCTTAAGTACTTTAGGCACACATAAACACATGTTCTGCCAAACTAGGTATTTATGTGCATATTACTATATAATTGATCTAGTCTCATCTGTAGTTTTTCAGATTTCAAAAAGTTTGAATTGTGCACTTGGTTCAGTGTTGAGTTATTTCCCTAGAGGAATATGGAACAACTCTCACTTAATGTTCTCGAAGTACTAGATTCGTTTTTTATTACATTATAAGTTTAAGTTAGGATTTTCTCTCGATTATTGATTGTGAAACTTACATAATCTAATGAAATTTGACATGACTTTAGATTGTGGAAGTTAATAATTTTCACAATATATTTCATTAATTAAATAAATTAAACATACCTGAATTTATGATGTTTATTGAATTATCTTTAGCAAAATGGTTGAAGTTTAGAAGAAACTAATCTCTCTTCTTTGCACTGCAATCTTTCTCACGCTATTTGATGGGAATGACAGAGAATTGTAGTTGAGAGAGGACCAGTTCTAAGGCTACTTTATACTGCCAAGAGTAGATGTACATAGCTGAAAATACTCTTTTTCGATGTGTAACAATAAAGTCATGGTGAACTATTTATAGAAGAAGGATGATTGTGGAATCGCAACATAAGTGTGATAAATGTCACACATGCAAACCGCATTCATGCATGAGTGATAAGTGTCATCCATGCACTTGCCAGTGTGTCAAGCTAAGTGACTTTTTTTATGCGTGCTTTGACAATAAGTCGCAAATATGCAAGACCCTTCCCTGCTTGTGACACACAACTCCACCATGTGTAGCACATGCATGCGACGTGATACGTGTCACTTTAACCAACCATGCTGATACGTGTCACATTTCTCACCCACTTTATTGTACATGGTCACCTCCAAATTATGAAATGCCGATTTAATTCTCCGCTTTTAAGTGGGAATTTGCTTAATATCCTTAGAAGTTATCCTATAAGTTTTCATCTATATTCTTTAATTAGCCTTTTTAATTTACTAAATCCACTTAATAATTGAGATATATACCATACCTTCTCCCACGTGGACGTGGCTGAGAAATGTGACATGTGAACATATTGATCAGTGTGACACATGTGAACATGATTGATCAATGTGACATGTATCACATTGCATGACATGCACCATGCATAGTGGACGTGTCGCACATTCAGAGAAGGATCTTGCACGGCGAACACTTACCAAAGCATGCATAAGAGGTGTCACTTGACATATTAATAAGTTCATGGATGAAACTTGTCACACGTGCATGAATGAGACCTGCACGTATGACATGCATCATACTTATGTCATGCTTGTGCAATCACCCTCCTCCTATAAATATCTCATTATATCTTCATTGTTATACATCAAGAAAATAAAATTTTTGGCTATATACATACACACTGCGTAATTGGAGTATAAAGTAGCCTTAAGAAACTGGTCCACTCTCAACTGCAATCCACATTTATTTTTAGCAAATAATGTGAGAGAGAGCACAATGCAAAGAAAAGAAATAAATTTCACCTAAAATTCAGTCATCCCACTAAAGATAATTCAAGAAAACATCATGGATCCATATATGTTTTCTTGATTAATGTACTATGACGTTTCTCTGAAAATCATTAAGTTCCACAAACCTAAAGTTGTTTCGGATTTCAATTAGATTGTTTAAGTTTCACAATCTATAACCGAGACCATGTTTAAGAACAACTGGAACTTTCACGACTATCGATCGCTTCTTGGACCATGTTTCTCCATTTAAATTCAACTTATGCAACATAGTTTAAGTACAATAAATTATATATGTGAGGAAAGAGCAACTATAAATACCCTGACAACGCAATCTAGACACTTTAATCTAAGTAACACTGAATAATGTGAAACTAGTTCCTTGTGTAGAATTCATAAGAAGACTAGATAGTGGTTCTCAGTTTTTTTCCTTTAAAGAAAAGGACATAATCTACCACAGAAATTTAGGTTGAGCTTCTAATTAAATGGATCAACTACAATTACGAAGCTTCATTCATGGAAGACACAACTTGACGAGTGAGGATTATTCTAGTGGTAGAACATTACAAGCGTAACCATTAGGTCTTTATTGTGTGCCCTATCCTTTAGCATGTGTCTCCGGTATGGGCTGTTGATCGAACCTCGTATGGTGGGGGCGGAGTAGGACAGGATGGAGGGATTGGAGTGGTTAAAAACAAAAAATGAGAAATAAAAAATTTTGGTGAAATTTTGAAGTCATTGGTTTGATAAATAAACATTGACAAAACACAAAAAAGATTATCAACATCGAGGATTTCTACAAAATGGATAACATCCTAAAAGAGTCAAACATTGAGGGTTTCTACAAAATAGATAACATCCTAAAAGAGTCACGTTAATCCAACCCGTAAGATATTCATTATCACAAAGTGGAGAAGGCTCTTGGCAGAGTTGACAATTGGGACCACTAAAGTGGGAGATGTATGAAGGTGCATGCTGGCTCATTGGAGAGTTTTCCAGAAACAAGAATAATTTGGTGTATGAGAGGCTGATGTCCTCTTTAGTTTCTCCTGATTTTCCTCTTTTGTCTTGCCTTGTTGGAAAGTTTGTTGTTTATCAGAGAAATCATAAGTCGTGAAAAAAGAGAAAAACTAAAAAAAGGACATTAATAAACAGAAAAATTTTCTTGCACGTCTCTAATTCATTAACTTTACTGTATAAATTATTTGTAGTTCCGTGCTTATTTTTTCTCCTTTTAGAAAACAAAGACATGTGCTTTGCCTAAAACCTTGACCAAAAAAATGAAATTATCCTCACGTTCTCATGGCATACAACAGAAGATGGTATCAGAAGACTGAAAGCATAGTTTCTACAGAAACCTGCAGGATTGTCAAAAATATAAAGGGAAGGAAAAGGTAGAAACTAACAGATATGAAGTTAATGCGAAATATTGATCTTTTATAAAGATTTCCCCAGATTATATCTATTCAGAACAACTTGCTAATATAGTTTCATAACGATATTTCCGTGCTTATTTTATAGATGAATGATTGCAGTTGATGCTCTCAAATGAACTCTATATCCAAACCAGGCTATCCATTTAGCAAATGTTACCATTTTGTCAACTAAATAAGCACGGAAGGATCATGCCACTCAGAGAAAGCAGCTCCAGCAAATGTCTCTGTCAAGCCATACCCTTGACCAATAGGAGCTGTACAGCAAGTTGTCACAAAAAATTTTAAATTAAAAACATTTGTCAAATTTGTAGCTTAACCACAGGCAAGTCATACTAGGAGCAGATATCTTTGCAAGCAAGAGAACGTATACAGAATGGATAATAAAGACCAGCATCAGGAGTGAGAAGAATTACCCCACATACAAATGTTGATAAATCTTTGAGTATCTCCTGATAGAGGAGTACCACCACAAAGCATGAAACGGATATCTCCTCCAAGCACAGCCCTCAGCTTTTTAAATAAAATGATATTCTACAATTGTTTCTCTAGACCCCAAGCTCCAAACCAGCTGCCTTCCATAGCAGCCAATCGATGGTTAAAGGCAATGAGGAAAAGTTTCTTGGCAGAACCTGCCTTCCCCTCAACCTAGCATCACGAAAAATATAAACAACAATTAGTCCCCGTTGAATCTATTTAGGCCCGTTCTCAAACTAATTATGCTCTTCTCACTAGAATCTAAGACTGGAATGTTGGTGGAAACCTTCTTAATAACAGCATGATCCAGAATGGCTGGAGTTTCTGCCATTAAAGTAGGTTTTAAAGCTGTAGCATCTCCCTTGGTCTCATGACTTTGTTAGAAGTGTCCGTCCATTGTGAGAGCTGAGCCATAACCAATGCAAGAACCTGCAGTCAACATTGCAGTCTGCAAAGCACAATCACTTAGAACGACAATAATCATTTGCTAGGTAAAACATAAACTTAACAAACAGAAGATGTACTCCTAAGTTGTTACCTCGGAAGCCAACTCAAATACGTGAGCAAAAGGACGGTAAGCGAAATGGACATCATCGCTTCCAAGTTTTAGAATCACAATCCTAACAGAAACTGAAGTGGCCACAATGTTTCCATGAGTTATCATAAACACCCTATAGAACATAGACAAACAATAAATTAAGAGCAGTAGTCTTTCCGTAATCAAAAAGGATAAAATACACAATTACTCAGCTGGTTTTAAAAAAAGGGTCAAAAAGGCAACAAGCATCAGTGGAAGGATAGACATTTAGGAAGAAGTAGTGCAATCTACACTATGGGTGTGTTTAAGTGACACCATGCCAGAGCCGAAATACACTTTTTTCTTTCTTCTTTTTATTTCTTGGAATGGCATCTCACCCTGGATAACTTTTTGAATTTACAAATTACCAGTGCTCTGATAACCAAAGCTTAATGGATTCAACAATCCCATATATTATCAGCCTCAGGTAGCATAACCCGTAATAACAAACTAGCCATAGCCTAAAAGAGACATACAGTGGTCATATTTTTATATTGCCTTCCAGTTCATCAGGAGAAATGGATCAATAGAAAGTAGGAGTCAGACCTTAGGAAATTCTATACTGCCACTTGTATAGATGATCACAGGACCATTTTTACCCAGCTTTTCAACTTCTGAGAAAGACGACACCCTCCAGCTGTCAATATGTGCGGAATCTGTTGCCGTCTCGTTATCCTCAAAATAGATGAAATTCTTGACGGTTTTCAGGCTCAAACTAACAGAAGCCACTTTTTCAGTTGCTTGGCATCGCATATCAATGTAGGTACCTGAATCTGTCAATGGTCACAAGTGAATTCAATTCATCACGTCATATGACGCATCAAATAGCAAAGGGAAAATGCATAGACAGAATGAATAAGAAAACTGGATCACCTCATTGCATGAATGGATAAGTGCATCATCGGCCAAGGAAGCATAAATTGTAACAACAGTAATATTCTACCGGAAGCATCTCTGAGTACAATAATTTCATTGTGAAAACTGTTGTATCTCACAATATAAGAACTAGGAACACAGCATAAGGGACTGTACTAGTCTACAACTTGCATACCTGAAAGGCAACGAGTCACTCAGGATGAGTCTCTGTGAAGATAGCAGCACAAGTGCCCACATCATGACTAAAATGAATAAGACCAGAAGTGAAGTTGCAAGCGTGATCAAATACTTGCCCATAAGACTCCCACTGATACTCCCCCAAGTGAAGTTTCTCAAACTTCCTTCCATCACTTGCAGTAACAAAGTCCCTGCTAACTAGTTTTCTAGTTCCAAGACAACGATCAGATGAATGTTTTTAATCTGGTACAGTACTAGCCCCTTCCCAGGGAACTTCAATTAACCTGGCTGATTTAGCATTGCGCATTGCAAGACCTGCTTCACCACCAACTTGAACCGGAACACCTCTCAGTTTTGCCTTCTTCTTCCCCATGAGTAACATGGAGAGGAATATTGGTATAATAATGGCATAAAAACAGCACCAACTACCTCAGATGACCCATAATTTTTAGAGATATAATTAAAGCTGGCCAGTCTCACGTGTGGCGGCTTTGTCACATAAGCAAAGCAATGAACATCCATCTCGTATCAAAATTCTGAAACAACGACAATAGTCTAAAAAAATTAAAATATGAAACAATCCTAGAAACACTAACATACTAAAGAATTTCCTCAGTTTGCAACATGTCTCACGCCTTGACTTGCCACTGAATTCTCAAGAAAACTTATTTTGTGAAATCTATTGAACTTGTTCTCTTCTTTTCTATTTCTGGAGAAAGGATGTGCTGCAATATAGAACCAATTCATAAACTCAAATGACTTCGCCACACGTACAAATATTCAAATCACAACCAATTCTTGCTAAAAGAAACTAAAACAAATGATTCTCAGAAACTCAAATCTACTTAACTGCAAGCCAGGAAGGGGGCATAAGATTCGAAGACAGAGTCTGAGACGGGCAAATTAATTAAGGGTGACAAAAAGGTTTCAAAACTAAAAAAAGAGTGACACAAGATTAGTGTTAATGACATTAATTTTAAAATCCTCAAGTTTTATTATTTACACAAACATCCCTACCTCATATCTACACCATCACCACCACTCCTCCTCCACACCTTTTTTGTTGCCGCCTACCGCTGCCACCTCCTCTTACTCCACTATCACTATCATTACCATTGTCAGCTCTTCTAGATTCACCATTATTTCCTCCCTCTACAACTATCGGTTATTTTTCTTCTTTCTCCTCTTCCACCGTCGCTATCAACACCACAACAAATGTCACCTTCTCATTCGGCGTCACCACCAACACCACCACCTCCATTTTTACCATTAATATCACTTTTTCGTGGGCTTCTCCTACAATCAGATCTTTTTTCAGAAATTAAGTATCGAAGTTGCTGCAGCAACTTCGATAATTGTTGCAGCAACTTGAATAATTTCTACAATAACTTCGATAATTGTTGTAAGACAACAACTAATAGTAGTTGTTGCAACAATTAATCGTAGTTGTTGCAATAATTGCCGTAGTTGCAGAAGCAACTCTCATAGTTACTGAATGTGTGCTAAATTATTTCTTCATTTATTTTTAAAAAAAATCAATTTTTTTTTTCAAACTTTTTAATTCTTTTTTTTTAATAGTCCATGAAAATTAAAAAAGGAAAAAGGAAGAACAAAATAAAAAGAGAAAGAAAAAAAAAAGAGAAGACGGAAGAAGAGGAAAATCTATATAAACAGAAAAAAATAAGAAGAAGAAAATGGAAGAATAAAAAAGAGAAGAAGATTGAAAGATAAGAAAAGGAAACTCTAAAATTTGAAATTTGAAGTTGTAGGACTTTTTAAAAAATTTAAAAACATTTAAAAAGTATACTTTACACCCTTAATTAACTTAATCACAATTTAAATGAAGGTTTTACTTTAGTTGGTCAAAGTTGTTTTAAGACTTTTTTATCACTCCCACTTAATTTTCTCGTCTGAAACTACTAGATGTCTCGCAAAGCTACTCTCAACGTAATTTCAAAACTGTTCGAAAAAAAAAGTTCTTTTTGTGACGAGATGAGAATTTCATGATGTGTTAGGTGAGGCAGCTTTGTCACAGAAGCAAAGGTTGTTCAGCAAAATTAAAACATGAAACAATGAATATCCATCTCAGAACCTCATATAAAATTCTCAAAGAACAAAGAAAAAAATTACCTCTTTTTACAACATCTCTCGCGCCTTCACTTGCCACTGAATTCTCAAGAAAAATTTGTGAAATATATGAGAAATCGAACTTGTTTGGGGTAAGAATAACAATGTAAGGATCAGGGCGAAAATCACTATGCCTTTGTCTTCTCAAGTGAGTGTGTCAGTTCAGTTGTAAATATAGTACTACCTCCGTCTCATTTTATGTGTCTGTCGCCATTTGAGAAGTTTAAGAAATAAGTGATACTTTGTAAAGTTTGTAAAAATTTAGTTGATATCTATCAGATTTAAAGTATCTGTCTTTTATTCAGAAATTAGAAATAAATTTTTTAGGAAGGCGTGAAGAATTTCTGATTCATATTCTACGGCTAGTGCTCCATATCCTAAGCCATTTGGGATCATCGCTTTCAGTAGCCATTTGGGATCATCGCTTTCATACTGACAGTGGGTTTAAGGCATAAGGTGCGGAAAACATAATTCCAAATTCTTCTGATCTATGTTTGTTGTTCTTAATTGATAGTTCAAGTATTTTTGTTAACCAGCTTTGCGATCGAACTAGAGATTGAGGAATCTCGTATAAAAAACATAAATATCATGATATGTATAACTTAATGGGTGTAGATTTTTATGTTAATGGAGAAATTCCTTCATTCTGCGACTTCTTTCATTGTAGATTATCCCTTTGAGAGAAATAAGAATTACTATCTATTCTCTCTCCACTCTTTTTTTTATTCTTTATTATTTTACCACACATTATCAGCATGAGACTCTGCCAAATAAAGTAAGATTATAAATCTAAAAGTAATTTTCAAGATTAGTAATTCCTTATGTTATTTATCTTTTACTACTAATGATATAATTATTGTTGGGTTTGTTGGATCTGAGCAAAACTTAGTGGTTTGAAATCATTTATACTTTAAAATTTGTTCCCGAAGAATATTACGCTTAAGGAGTGATAAGATGTTGAGTTCAAGTCCCATTGATTTATAGCCTAAGACGCCTTTATATGGATAAGACGTTGAGTTTGAATCTAAATGCACCATATTGATAATATTATGATGGCTAAGGCAAAATAATGGGTATTTGGTGAAAAAGTCATGAAATCCGACCCATTGAATATGCTTTATTCCGTGAAGTGAATGCGGTAGCAACATATGATAAGTCTGAACTATGACAACTTACTTCATTCTTGAAGTGTATGTAATATCAGTGCATAATATATCCAAAAGAAGACAAGTGATTGAATGCACGAATATAAGCGTGGAAGGACAATATGTATAATATATAATCATCAAAAGTGATAATATTTTTATACGCTTATTATGATTATAAGATATGTTAGAGAAAATTTCTCTACAACCATATGTATGCCTCGATTCGCTCCTGAATTAGCAATATCTTAAAAGAGGCTATAAGCTATCATAATTTAATAGGCTTAAGGAATGATTATATTTCATTCCTGGAGAAGAGAAGCTTATTATGCAAACGTACGCTTGATTACGATGGTATCATAACTCACTTCCGAAAGAGGCTGAATAATTGAAAAGAGTTATTTTAAAATCTACTTCTAAAGTAGTAAATATGACATTTATTCACCTAATAGTAAATCTGAAATTTACTAAAGTAAAAGGCACATGTCATGGTAAACTTGGAGTTTACTAGTACAAATAAGTTTATAAATTGGTATGAACGATTATGACATTCCAAAGATGTGCATATTAAGTATTAAACATGTATTGAAGAATTAGAAAATTCTTCATTAACTTTTAATGTGCTTATTCTCATGATAAGTTGGTTGGACCAACTAATGCTGGGATTTAATCCCTCAAAATCTGAAAAGTATAAAAGGTGAATATGGGCCCGTTCACCAGTCATATGATCTATTAAGATGCATCAATATAAGATGATCACTTGTACGTTTCTTGTCAACCTGCAATTTGACATTCATAAAGTTGCTTGCTCAATAAAATTGAGTTAAGAGCATAACTTTCAGATTGTGAAATCAAGACAATTCGTCTTAATAATAATGATTTGGCATTGAATACCTTCGATAATAGCTAAACCATTACTAATGAGAACAAAGCTTCATTTGTTGGTCTGAAATATGGTATGTTGCGTATACTTGTATGCATTAGACCAATAAATTATGATTATTTTGCCCTCCCAATTGGTTCAAGGTCAGGAACCAACTATTTCATCTAATAGTTTTGATGTGCGGTATACGATTAATGAATAAAAGACATTGAAATGGGATAAAAGACATGGATTTATTTTATTCTAAAGATTGCAGTCCTGATCTTATTGGTCATGCTGATGTTAGGTATTTATCCGACTCGCATAAAGTTCGGTCTCAAACAAGTTATGTGTTCATATGTGGTGGTACTTTCATATCTTGAAGATATACAAAGCAGTCTATCATAGCCACTTCATTGAATCATGATGAGCTGATAGCTATTCATGCAGCAAGCCGAGAATGTGTATGATTGAGGTCCATGATACATCTCATTCAAGAAAAATGTGGTGTGAAATATGCCAATCTACCCACAATTTTATACAGAGATAATGCAACATACATAACACATCTAAAAGAAGGTTCATAAAAAGAGATAGAACGAAGCACATTTTGCCAAAGCTTTTCTACATAAATGAGCTACAAAAAAATGGTGATATTAACATGCAATAGATTCGTTCAAGTGACAATGTGACTGATTTATTCACCAAGTCTACTCCAATTGTAACTTTCAAGAAGATGATGCACAAGATCATGATGCAAAGGTTCAAGGATGATCTCATTAGGAGGAGTTAATACGTTGTACTCTTTTTTCCTTATGAGGTTTTGTCCCACTGGATTTTCCTTGTAAGGTTTTTAATGAGGCGGCCT
The DNA here is from genome assembly GCF_002878395.1 of Capsicum annuum. Classification (NCBI taxonomy): domain Eukaryota; kingdom Viridiplantae; phylum Streptophyta; class Magnoliopsida; order Solanales; family Solanaceae; genus Capsicum; species Capsicum annuum. Next base: position 2,734,674 of record NW_025820315.1, read on the forward strand.
ATATGTGTATTGTTATAAATGTGTACTCTTTTTCCTTCATTAAATTTTTTTCCTATTATTTTTTTCTAGTAAGGTTTTAATGAGGCACATTATCTATCAATTATACATTCAAGGGAGAGTGCTATAAATGTATTTACATTATAGTGAATGTCTATCAAGATCTAGTTGATATCTATCAGGATTTGAAGTATCTGTCTTTTACTTAGAAACTAGGAGTAGATTTCCTCTATAAATAGAAGGACTTCTTTCTTTGTAAATCATCCCTCAAGAGAAACAAGAATTACTATCTATTCTCTCTTTACTCTTCTTCTTTATTCTTTATTATTTTACCACATTTACTTTTTAGTTATCTTTTTTTTATAAGTGAAACCTATTAAGGTAAAATGAGAATAATGTCATTAAATAATTACCAAATAAGGAAAGGTGATACTTTTTTTTGGGACGGACAAAAAAAAATGACAACACATAAAATAGAATGGAGGAAGTACTTCTTTTTGTTTGATTGTGATTTGGTGTGCCATGTATTTTTGTTTTGCTCAAAACACGTGTTACATATGACTACTAGTTTTACGAGCCTTGTGGTAAGCTCGAATCCATACTCAATTAAAAAATATAATTTATATCACAATTTTTTAATTGATAATTGATATAATTTAGTAGTAGTTAGGTATATTTTGTTCTTCAAATCTTTATTAGTTGGATTTGTAATGTCTTAATCAACAATTTCAGGGTGTTGGCCTGTTAGATTTTGCAAGTCATGAGTTATCCATCTGTATCGATCCAATCAGTTTGTTTTTCTGAAAAAGAAAATAAGCTTGACAATCGTCTTAATTCAAAAAAAAAAGGGAAGTGAACCGCTATCACAATTTTCCTTTATTAATCTTCTTCTTCAGAGTAAAATGATGATAAAAAATGAGATGTTAGAAAAAAAAAGACATCAACACTAAAAAGATTCTTAGTTTGTGAAGAATTCTCTATTTCTAAAAGAGACGAAATCGATTTGGGGTAATTTCTTTTTGATAGCAAAATCAATAATTTTTTGTGTGAATTTAAGATCCATAATTCGTTGTTTTTTCTTTGATTTAGTTATGGTGGCGTCAGAGTCGAGGTTAATTTCCTTAAAAGAGGATGAATTTACTTCGACACACTTCTAATAGTTCAAGCAAGCATGTCCCGTTGTTGAGAAAATACATCATTTCACTCCTGAATTGTAGCCACAACTGACTTTGTCACTTTAACTTTATAGGCAATTATTTCCCCCCTAAACAACTTTTAACTGAATTTAATACAACCCTAATAGGCTAATGTGGAAAAAAAATATAAATATAGCGCTTTAAGGCAAAGAAAAATTTAAAAAAAGTGGGGCTCACTTCTTATTTTCAGTCACCACCTTCATTTTCCTCACACCCGACCACCTTCTCTCTTCTCCTTCCTCTTTTCTCACCATCTCCAATAAAATATATATCAAAATATTTTTTCATTAATTTTTATTTATGCCTATAAAATGTTATTAGAACTTTGTGTGTTGCAATCTGGGTGATTCTTGTAGTTGTATCAAAATGAGTGACAAATGAAATGGTTTTTCCAAATTAAAGTGCATGCGAATAGTTGTACCATATGGAATATTAGGTGTAGTTATTACTTTGAAAGACTACTTTCCACATCAAACTTATATACTTATATTGCTATCCAAATTCACGATTTCACACAAATTAAAGTTGCCACAAATAACTCTGGTTCTGTAAATAAGCTTGGAGAAGGTGGTTTTGGATTTGTTTACAAGGTGAATATGTATGCGAATTCTTGTAATTCTTCCTTCATATTACTCCTTGTGCAATTCCTAATAAAATTACATCGAAAATCATTATGAAGAGAAAAAAAGGGATGGGATGGAGTTGAAGAAGAAGATTTTGGGTTTTGGGGGTGGAGTGGGAGCAGAGTTGCAGATGAGCGATCGGGGGAGTGAGAGTGGTATAATATTTTTGGGCTGCTATAAAATTCACTTTAAAGTTATTAAGAGGGGTATATAATTACTCGTGTAGTTTAGGGTCTAAAGTAAGTTATGCGAACAAGTTCAAGGGTGAAATGATGTATTTCTCCCTATTGTTTCTTGCCATACTTTTCATAAAGCTAAAGATAGTTGAAACTCATTAAAAGAAGGATTTTTTTGAAAAAAGAAATTGATAAATCATTGGATTTATAAAATTTATTTATCAGAAATGGGTCAAAAATTCTCTTAAACTATCTTAAATGAAGCAAAAATCTGTTAGTTTTCTGAATCAAAAATACTCCTCCATTAAATTTTTGACTCAAAAATACCTAACTAAATGACATCAAGCATGCCACATGGACAAAAAATGCCATATTGTCAGTCGACATCAGTGTCCACATGGAAAATTAGCGATTTAATACCACTTACCGTCAGCATATATTTTGTCCATTTAAAATTCGACCTCGACTGAACTTTCTCTTGAAAATGAGTGAAACTTATATTGATTTGATTGTGCTGCATTGCTAATAGGAGCACACCAACAACTTCTGAACAAGTTTTGTAGGTACAAGAAATTGGCAAAGTTGGATCATATTAAACTCGATAAACTGATGCTCGAAGATGAAGAAGAATAAAAAGAAGAAGAAAGGAATGATGATAACACTTCTAAGAAGAATATTAAAGATGCAAATCAAGTAAATATCGGAGATTAAGCACGACCTCCATTTAGTGTGTTTCTTATCAAGTAGAACTAAACGCTATGAATTATTTTATTAAGTATGATTTAGTGAAGAACAATCCCCCCCCCCCCCCTCCCAATTTTTATGCCTATTTCAATCCAAAGAAAGCGTAGCAAATTCACTACTGGTAATAGGAAAGCCAATTAAACTATAGAAAACAAAACAAACAATATTAGTATGACATGGAAAATAACAACAATGGATTGAATGAGGTGATTTTTCACCCGAACTGATTATGTTGCATTTGTGTATATGTGGCATGCTTGGTGTCATTTCATTAGAGAGGGGCATTTTTGAACTAAAATTTAATGGAGGAGTATTTTTAAGCTAAAAACTAATCGGGGATATTTTTGCTCTATTTTAGATAGTTTAGAGGTATTTTTTCATTTTCTATTTATTTATTTTGAAATAGAAGGAGTTTAGGACCATGGGAGCCTAATTATATTGTTTAGCTCTATTTAGGGGTCAATTGGATGTGGAAACAATTATCCCAGGATAATCGTAACACCTACAAACTCCTAGCTAAGTTTCTAGCCATTCGACATATGTTTAAATTAAAGGCCCAAAAACAATTATTTTAAATCATAGATAAGTGTCATGATCATTTACCTAGTGTTAAAAGTTCTTTTGATGAGAATCATGATCATAGAAAGCATTTAGAGCAAAGTTGAGTTGTGAACATTTGCTATTAATTGAGTTTTAGTATCTGAACCTACAAGGGTCAAATTTAAATGAGTATATCTTCTAGAATATATAGTGTTTTAGAGCTCAAGATGCACTAAATGGAAGGTATTTGAGTTCTCTTTCCAAAACATCTGATTTTACCTTAATCTGATATCGAAGTAGAAAGTTATGCTCATTTTACCTGAGGGTGTCTATCTGCCAAAGATTAACTACCGGAGTTGATGGGCTGTCAACCTTAGGCAGTAAAGCTCAAAATTAGCCCTATATTAATTACAGGAGTTGACGAGTTGTCAACTAGTTGACGGTCCGTTAATTAAAGTCATCAATCGAGAAATTTTTGCAAGGTTTTTAGTTTTCTTAGGGGTAGTTTGGTCATTTCCTTATCTCAAATCCTAGCTCACGACTCAAATCACCCTATAAATATTATTTACTCAACAGTTATCAATTTTCATTGCTCTTTCTCCTCTCCACTCTCAAGAGAAACAAAATTAGTTTTTTTTCTCAAAGTTCAACTTCTAAGGCTCCAAACTCAAGTTTTCCTTCATAAAATTGAGAAGTTCAGGTATGTGGTGTTTGAACAAGAACTATCTTTCAAAAGTTTAATTTTGACATGAATTTTAAGGAATTAATGGCTAGGGTTCATATCCATTTTTTATGCTTTTAAAATTATGATATTTCCATGTGGTTTAAAGTCCATTTAGCACAAGAAGTCATACTTACTCACGTTTTTACTCACATGTTTATATTATGAGATGAGTTTTAGTATTTTGACATGAATATTTATGAGTTGGTAAATGTACATTATTTTCAACATGATTCAGTTAGTTTACAAGCAATTTAGACTTGCAATATCATATTACAGTTTATCACAACATCATTCAGATTTTAGTTTTGATCTTATGATCTCAGGTAAGATATGAAATTCACACAATTATTTAAGAATAAGATATATAAATAGAAGCGTGATTGAATTTCAGACTTATAAATGTATATGCTTAATTTAAGGTGAATTTCATATATATGAGAACCAATATGTTTTGGGAGTAGTATCTAGAAACGAAGAAGATATAGGTCCATCGTATCTTATTTCCTAGAAACTACATTCCACCATAGTTTTAAGGGATCCTCACCAGAGAGTGTCTTACTTGACCAAGTGAGCTTATTTTAAATATTACTCCAGTTCAAATTCTATACCGAAGGCAAGGTATGAAATAACCACCGTTAGCATCTGTCAAACGTTGGACTCAATACTAGTTTACATGGTTTATGTCGGTTATATGAATTTCCTACAGAAAAAGATGATTTCAAAAACTAAGTGTAATAACTCACTGGGTTTATCAGATTGTGCTTTATGACTTATGCTTTATGATATTTTAGCTCTCAGTTTATTTATGAATAAGGTGAGTCCATATACAGTTAGCATGCATGTTCTTAAGATTATTAGTTATATCAGTTTTTACTTATTACATTCACCCCATATACTCAGTACATTCTAGAAGTACTAGCCATATATATGTATGTTTGACTACATTGTTTCATAATGGAGGCATCAGTTATAGCTCACAAAATCATGATCAGATAGTTTGCAGCTTTCAGACCACCAGTGATGAGTTCTCTTTATTCGAGGGCTCAAGTTAGTTATAGTTATAGTATTTTATTTTAATTAATTGTATTGATTAGGGATAGCTGGGGTCACGTCTTAGCTACTTATAGTCACTATTAGTAGAAACTTCATAGACAGTAACACAGAGTTGATGTATTCAATTCCAGTTGTCTTTTGTGTAATCCAGTGATGTAAATATTTTTAAATAGTATTGTGTTGAAAAAGTTCAGCCAATGATATTACTTTTGCTTAGTATTTTTATTTTTATGTATTTTATTCAGTTGTTCATGAATTATGCCAGTATAATAGGTTAGCTTGAGATCACTTATGATTTTAAGCACCGTGTGGCATCCAGGGGATAGTCTCGGAGCATTATAAACTTGGTACAGAGCATAGAGTTTAAGTGTCCTAGGGTGTATGCGAAGCTGTATCTAGTAGAGTCTTGTTTATTGGTGTATTATGCACCACACTTATAATCAGGAGGGTACAACACATTTAGAAATTGTTTCCCTTCTTTCACACTCTAGATCGTGTAGTAAGGTTTTCTTCCTAGAAATTCATGTCGATTCATGTATTATTCTAAAATCCTCCAGCTATGACTTATATTTGAGTAAATTTCAGTTCCTCTCGATATGAACCTCTTAGATTGACTATCAAAAACTTCAAAAATTGCACAAAAGACTTAAGAGGAGCCCGTTAGTGAGTTTCAAGTCCTTCAATATAAAAGCCTATTTTCTTATCCATACAAATCATGTGATTGAGACAAAATATGATATATTCAAATTCTTCTTTAACCCTTTATTACAATTAACACCTATGAGAGAAGAGAGTATGTACTTAGATTATTGAATAGAGTTTTCATTTGAGGGTTAGTAAAACTTAGGGTGTTATGATCTACAAGTAGTAGAATAACCTCAGAGTTGGTAGTATGGTTTTAGAAGTGTAGTGACAATAAAGGTGGGAATAGCAATTGGCTAAGAGTATATTGATGAGTCTATATATGCTATTTAGTTAGAATTGAGGTAATATGTCTTTGAGTGTTAACTAAGGGGTAGTGAGGGTAGTGTGGATTTCATGGTGGATGGTAGAAAAGGATTTATTAGTTAAGGAGAAATGGGGTATGCTTGAAGTAGAAAAGGAGTTCTTTATGGCATTTCATGTGTTAGAAAAGCATAGGTCATTCGTGAAAGTATTCAGTTGTTAAGGGTTGTTAATATGGGCTTCCCTTTTTGTTATTGTGGAAAAGAAATTAGTTGATACTTATAGAGCTATGAATATATTTTAGGCGTATGAATGAATAAGTAGTAGTGTTGTGTGAAAGCAAGATATGCTAATGGATTATAATAAGATAAACCATACGATTATGATCAATTATTGTTATCATGTGGTTCTAGTGGACTAATATTTCTTGATTTTATATTTTATTTCTGCCAAGCAAGAATAGTATGAGAAGTTATGTTGTTAATGTCTTGTCCCGAGGCTACCCCAGTCATAACATGTAACTTAAAGTCACAAGTGACCCCAAGCTAACCCATGGTTTGGAACCTTCTATGAACACTGAAGAAAACAACAAAAATACTTGGCGAAAGTTGAATTGGAAAGTCCAATAATAAGTGGTAATGAAAATAACATCAATCGTGTATCAATATATGATAAAATTGAAAATACGTTTGACTATCTGAAAGCATATAAAAGACAGGGAATTGATGGGACAACTCCAACTAACTTCAACTGATCAAAATAAATAAAGTACTAAAAATAACATTTAATAACCAGTCCTCAAAGGATGAGGATTCACCACTATTGCTGTTGAGTGGCACAGAAACCGACTAGGCTCAATTCGAGAACTGAGCATCCGAAACTATATTATAAGACAATATATCGCAAAAGAGAGTATGCGATCCTTACTTTGAATGCACTGAATATGCAGGCTAGGAAGGCTAACTGGTATAAATGCAAGACTGAGTATAAACATGTGTTGAATAAGAGAATAACTAGATAACTTAATACAAGGTCATGCATATCTAAGATGAAATATAAACTGAATATATAAATACTAAAACTAGACTGGATACTATGGGATGCTAACTAAAACTGACATACCCAAATATGAGCAAAATTTGGGTTCACTTTATAACCCCAATTGGATGGGTGCTAGTACCTTGCCAAGGGTACTAACACTGGCTGGCATGGATCCACTTATCTAATGTTCTGAAGGACTAGAGTGTCAATCCTAAATTAACTGGAGTCCCTTTATAACCTAAAATGGCACCATAGTTCTAGAACTTAGGGACTGCTCCTCACGGTCTCAAGCCTAACTGATGGGTGAGTCGTCATCCCTATGTTCACTTGGTGCAAAGTGCTACTCCTAACTGAAAAACACTGAAGTATAACTAATAACTGATATGCTCAAGGTATTCTAAAAATAATAATACATGCACAATCTATAATACTCAATAACATTTAAGTTGTTATATGCATGAGTTCCTAGCTATCGGGTATTCACAACCACCAAAACAAACTAATGCAACTGAACATGATAAGAATAAAACTGACCATGGTATGAAAAATCATGAATAGTACTCAATCTTTCAATCACTGATCATGTTATGGACAACTGAAATTATCAAACATATGGAAACACAATTCTCATAGGGAAACATTTTTTCATGGTTCATAACCAAAACAACTGAGAGAGAGTTGATCAATCTCATATTTGACATGGAACTCAATTAATAGAGAAAAAGGTTTGTACTTATAAATTTAAGAAGTTCTTGGGACTCAATAGGTGGAAGGACCCATTGATGAAATCCCACATGCCTGAAAATGGAAGCCTTGGAGAAATCCTTGGAGTTAATCTTGTTCTTGAGAAACCCTAGTTTGCTTTGAGGAAGAAAGAGATTGTTTTTTTAATAAGAGAACTGATTTTGGGATTTGTGAGGTGTTAGGGTAATTATAATACCTTAATAACTGATGTTAGAGTCCCCAAACGACATGGGTTTGGGGTTATAATGATGGGAATTTACCGAAAAGACTTTTTTAAAATATGCAAAAATTTCTATTTCCAGTCATTACGACTCACCCCATGACTCATCACGACTAGTTAGGAGTCATGGTATGAGTCATAACCTAAGGTTATGGGATCTTGGGTCTATTCTATTATGACTACGACTACCCTCCTAACGGCTTGTTATAACTGACTACGAGCAATCGGGTGGAGTCGTAGTCTAAGACTTGGGTTTTGGATTCTTTACTATTCAGGCAATGGGTCCATACAATGACTCATAATGTCTGATAACGAGTCATGCGCTGGACTCATTACCACTGGACTGGATTCTTGGCTATACACTGTTGTGATGATGAGTCGCTCCTAACGACTGATAGCCACTGATAACGAGTCATAGGGTAGAGTTATTATCACTAGACTATCTTTTGAGAACCTTACTATTGTGGCGACAACTCCTTTATAAAAACTCGTAACATCTGTTAATTAGTCGTCACATGGGTTGTAGTCACTAGCAGCTGACTGATACTTAAGGAAAAATTTGCATAACATTTTGCCATGCTATTAGATTAAGACAAGACTTATAGCGTTGAAAAGATAATGGCCTATCTTTAGAGGGGTCTAAAGCTTGAAAACTTGGGGTATTACAATATATCCCCCTTGGAATCATTCATCCACCCAATGAAACTATTTGAACTGGACTACTAAGGATAACTGAGATTATGTACTAAACCCTTATGAGTTGAATCATGACTTAACATCTGAATTTGTAGTTGATGCATGGAGTGAACTAAACTCGTGAATGCATGCTATGACATGAGGATGACTGGATAACTGATATAACATAAAAGAATTAATTAAGAAAACTATTACCTCAAGCTGAAACCGGGTTCAAAAAGAAAAGACAGGGGTATTTGGCTCGTATATCAGCCTCTGCTTCCCAAGTTTCTCCCTCAACGGATTGATTTCTCCATAAGAATTTTACTCAAGCGACCTCTTTATTTCTCAACCTACGAATCTGATGGTCAAGGATATCAATTGAGACTTTGTGTAACTTCACCAACTTCTTGAGATAGAGTCTAGTATAATCTTTGAATGAATGTGAAGTATTAACTGGTAAGAAATAGGATGACATAGTCATTTGTTCTACAACAATCCAAATAAAATCATACTGACGATGCGTATGGGGCAATCCTGTAATGAAATCCATATTCACCACTTTCCACTTTCAAGTAGGGATACTGAATTCCTTAAGGGTACCACTAGGTCTTTGGTGCTCAACCTCAACCTGCTGATAATTAGAACAATTAGCCACAAATTTTGCAATATCCTTCTTCATTCCATTCCACCAATAGACTTCTCTCAAGTTGTTGTACTTTTTAGTGGCTCTTGGGTGAATAAAATATTGAGAACCATGAGCCTCTGCTAGCATCCACTATCTCAAATCATCCACATCGGGAACACATAACCTGCCAGAACTTAGGCATTAAAGCATTAGCAGAAGATGGGGTTGGGGCTAAAGATTTCTGCTACAACTGAGAATGATTCCTACCATCTGACCTCTATTGAGAGGAATTGAAACTACCAGTTCTGGCTCTCTTATTCTCTCTTTCCTTTTCTTTGATTTCCTACTCCTTAATATGCTGAGCATGAACCATTAATCTAGAGAGGTTCATTTCCTTAATCAACATCGTCGTTTAACCATTAATCTAGAGAGGTCCATCTCCTTAATTAGCATCAATGTTCTACACTCCTTGACTACATCCTCTGATACCCCAAAGATAAACTTGCTCATTTGGGCCCTAGCAACCATATTAGGACATACCTCGCCAACTGAGTAAATTTGAGTTAATACTCCTTAAGACTAATATTGCCCTGCTTTAAGTTAATGAACTTCTCCACCTTGTCTTCCCTCATATCATGGGAAAAATCTATCCATAATAGCAACAACAAACTCATCCTACTCTACAGGCCCTACATCGGCACCTCTATTGTGATATCTCGAAGTTTCCTAACTAATTTCGTCCCAAAATGTCAAGTATTATCTTCTAAAGTGAATAATATTTATTCTATGGGTAATTTTTAATATTTTCACTTTTTGTTGTGTGTAAAATTCAATAAGCTTTCCATCGATACCAAATTCACCTAAATCTAACTACCGGGTAAGAAATTATGGCGATTTAAAATGTCAGTCGTAAAACATCATCATCTCAGTCAGTGGCGCATCGCGCCATAAGCCAAAATGACATTTGTCAATTTCCAATAAGACTTCATGATTTTACCGCATCGTGGAGGGCTCTCAAATCCCAATTGTCAAAATCCAGTGAAGTTTTGCGATGACCCCATGTTGCGCTGTCGTTCAATTTCCCAGTTGTCAAATTCCAGCGACACGACAAGATAGCACCGCGTCGCGCCAGGGTCCAGATCGGAAAGTTTTTCACAAAATTTGAAAGATGTGTCCAGGGTTAAATAGGTTTTTTTTCATGATTTTAGTTCAGCCTTAAACATGAAATTTAACCCTACATGACCTTAGGATATCATTATTCACTCTATTTTCCCCCAATTTCTTCATACACTCTCAAAGCCAAGAAACCCTAATCTTAAAAATTCAAGGAGAAGGATCAAGAATCTCTTTAAAGATCATTACGAAGTTACATTGTAAGGTATGTCATATGTTGATTCATGGGTCTCTTTCACCCATTAAGCTCAAGAATCTCTTTTGAAAATCCAAGATTTGTATATTTATGAATGTTCATGATTTGATTGAATTGAAAATTGATGTTCATGTTGTTGGTTAATTTCTTTCCATGTTATAGACTATTTATTTACAAGAATTGATTCTAATATGTGATGATTTACACGATATTCATGATAAACCCATCAACTTACAAGTTGGTTTATGTATCCATGATTATTAGATGTGTTGATAATTGTATAACGAAATCATGCTCACCATATGTTTGATTAAATTCCTATGTGAAGGAAAAATGTCATAATAGTATGATAATATGCAATCCCCATTCATGAACAAGTTTGTATGTCAAGTGTTTGAGGAAATGCCTTATCCAATGGATTATGTATTGTTGATGTTGGTCCTGTATTCAAGAAAGTCATGCTTTGTCAGTTTCCTTCTATCGAGTCTTGGGGTACTTGTAACCAAAAAATATAGCTATGTTCCTAGAGTTAGTGACATGTTTCACAATATCCTCAGTCAAGCCATGATCCATAGAACTTAGTTAGTCATGTGACTTAGAAAAGCTCAGTAATTCAGTAATCTCAATAGTATTCCTTCAGTTAATGAAACTCCATGAATTTAGTGTTATCCAGTTCAGTTAATCATGTTCATTATCTATTCATATGGGAGTAGAAATTATCACCGAGTGAACCCAAGGATGGGAACACACACTGTCAAATGAGGGTGTGATTCTTAGAAGTCATCCTTGCATTCCAGAACTATGTAGACAGCATAGGTTGAGACATCAACACTGTCAGATAAGGGTTGATAGGGTGGATAAACACTATCAGATGAGGGTCCCACCATTCTCTTTTGGAGACACTGTCAGATGAGGGTCACTCATATCTTTTCCTTACCGATGGCGAAGTATTAACACCCTACCAATTAGGGTTACAGATTGGACCCCAACTCAGCTATATTGCATTATATGGGGCATATCGGTTAGATGACTACTTCCCACATTTACAGTTTCAGACTCAGTCTCAGTAATAGAACTCAGATAGTTCTTTAGAATTTCAAGACTATCAGATACAGTCAACTTAGAATAGTACAAAACTCAGTTAGTTCCATCAGAACCTATACTGTCAGATCCAGTCGCTCAGTATCAGTTATATCAGTTATCAATGACTCATGTTATCAGTAATGAGACTCAGTAGTCAGTACCATCACGAATTCAGTCACAGTTACCTATTCATGCATGCATTCTCACGTTCATATTATTTAGTCTTTTAGCATTGTTCATGCATTTGAACCCTTTACATTTAGCCTACCTCACTTGCATACCAGTACATTCAAACATACTGACGCATTTGTTCTGTGGTGTCTTATACAATAGGTTCAAAAGTACGAGTTCTAGAGCATCAGTAGCCGCCAGATTTAGCAGTGAGTCCTCATTATTTGAGGATGATATTATGATTTATTTCATTAATTCAGTTTAGCTTTTAGTAGATGGAGTTTGTTGGGGACATGTCCCATCAACTCCTTATTCAGATAGTTTAGAGGCTCTCAGACTACAGTGTTTTCAGATTACCATGTTCAGACGGTTTATTTCAGTTGTTTTGGGTATTTAATACTACATCCAGATGTTATTTTTTTATCAGTTATGTTACAGTTTTGAGCCTTATGGCCTTTCAGCCTTTATTTCCATATTATATAATATATTTTATAGTGTTCAGGTACAGATATCAGTAATGGGTTAGCTTGTGGTCTTTTAGGGTCATGAGCACCGTGTAGCATTCCAAGTACCAGATTCGGGGCTTTATATCTGTCCTCCTTCGACTGGTTAACCTAGGCGCGAGCCACCCTTTGCAATTAGTAAACAATTAAGTTAGCACTCTCACTCAGAGTAACACCCATAATATCAGTCACCTTTTGTACGCATTCTAAAAACTCTTATAGATCTTCCTTAGACTTAGATCCAGAGAACACCCAGGGATTCATCCAGCTGAAGTCTCAGATCTTGGTGGCCGTCGTATTTGCTAATGGTTGGATGAGGAGATAGTTTGTTGGTTATTTTAGGCATCCATGGATTGGGATAGTATTGTGAAGGCAACCCTAAACTCAGCATTGGAGACTTGCTTATTCAAAAGGTCTTTCAGGATAGGTGGCGGTGCTGATTGGTCCCCCATTCATCCTTCCGTTAGACCATCGAAGAGGAATAATTTGTAAATGGTTAGAGGATGAGTTAGAAGATAAAATTCAATAGAGCTCTTACTGCATCGAATGACATAAGTAATGAAAGAAGTAAAACTTTCCTAAAATGTTTATAGGCTCTCGCTCATAAGTGTGGCGCCCTTTACACCCATGGACCAGACTCAACTTAGTGGGACTTTTAAACACCCTAGGACACATTAAACCTTATGCTCTGATACTAAGTTTGTCACAAATCGAGGCTACTCCCTAGTCGTGACACGGTACTTAGAGTCACGAGTAACCCCAAGCTAACCCATGGGCTGGCACCTGCTATGAACACTGAAGAAAACAACAAAAATATTAGGTGGAATTTGAACTAAAAAATCCAATAATAAGTGGTAATAAAAATAACATCAATCATATCTAAATATCTGATAAAATTAAAAACATGTCTGACTGTTAGAAAGCCTCTAAACATGAGCAGTTGATGGGACAAACCCCTAACTAACTCTAACTAATCGAAATAAAATAAAGTAATGAAAATAAAATCTAATGACTAGTCCTAAAAGGACGAGGGCTCACCACTACTATTGTTGAGTGGCATAGAAATTTATTAGGCTTGATCCAAAAACTGAGCGTCCAAACCTATATTATAAGACAACGTAACACAAAAGAGAGTATGCGATCAGTACTTTGAATGTACTGAGTATACATGATGGGAAGGCTAACTGGTATAACTGAGCATGAATGCATGAACATGTTAACTGAATGTAAAACCAAGTATAAACATGTGTTGAATAATCTATATAACTGGATAACTTAATACAAGGTCATGCATGTCTGAGTTGAAACATAAACTGAATATGTAAATCTAAAACTAAACTAGAGACTGTGGAAGCTAACTACAATTGACATACCCCAATCTGAGCAAAACTAGGGTCCAACTTGTAACCCCTATTGTATAGGTACTAGTACCTTGCGAGAGGTACCAACACTGGCTGGTGTGGATACACTAATCTGATGTCCAAAAGGACTAGGATGTCAAGCCTAAACTAACGGGTGGCCATTATAACCTACAGTGGCACCATAGTTCTAGAACTTAAGGACTGCTCCTAGCAGTCTCAAGTCTAGCTGATGGGTGAATCGTCATCCCTGCGTTCACTCGGTGCTAAGTACTACTCCCAACTGAAAGACATTGAAGTATAAACTAATACATGAAATAATAATTGATATGGTCAAGTCATGGTATTATGAAAATAACAATACATGCACAAGTTAAAATACTCAATAACATGTAAGTTGTTATATGCATGAGTGTAGTACCCCGTATATTTCTAAGATAGAAAATGGACCGTTGTTCCTACACATGAAACCTCCTATCCTATGATTCATATTTTAGTACATGAATTAGGATGAGTATCTTAGTGATAATAGATCTTATGATGTGTTAGGCATATTCAAAAGAGTCATTTAGAGTAAGCCAAGCTAAGAACTTTTGAATACACCAACTTTTAGTGTGTGATTTCACATAGCTCATCTTTGAATGAGAATAACTTGGTTTATAGCTGGTATTTTGGCAGATTTATACCCTCCAAATTGTAGAGAATTGAATAATTTTCCCGTCAATACCAAATTCACCTAAAACGGACACCCGATGAAGAAGTTATGGCGATTTAAAGTTCATTATAGTCATTTCAGTCAGTGGCGCATCACGTCGTAAGCCAAAATGACGTTTTTCACTTTCCAGTGTCTCTCCATGATTCCAAAACATCGCGGTGAGTTTCCAGGTCACAAACGGGTGGAAATGCGATGTCTCCGCATCGCGACGGGGGCCTAAATTGGGTAAATGTCATAGAAATTAACTGACGTATCTAGAGGGGTATTTGGGTCATCTTTCCCCCTTATATAAGTCCCAAACACAGGATTGAGGCCCAAAATTAGATCTTTACATTACTTTTTTTTAAAATTCACTCAAGAACAACTAAGAACAAGTCTAGGGTTCAATTGGGGGTTTCAAATTCCAAGCTTATTTCACTACTATCTTCACGGATTATTAATCTAAGGTATGCATAGTGTTCATCTATGGATCCAAACCGTTTATAGAGCTCAAGAACCATATTTTAAATACTATTTCGAGAACTTTTTATGGTGATATGAGCATGTACATGTTGATGATTGTTGTTTAAGTTTTAAGATGATATATAAAGGTGTTTTCATGGAATATATATGGTTGTTAGTTGAAAACTATGAACTTTAGGTGGTGTAATATGGTGCAAGTTATGAAACACACCTATGCCTTAAAGAATGCATGCTAGGTGGTTGATAAAATGCTTGGGATGCTAGGAATTTATGTTTACATGGTTCCATGATATCTAAATGACAAGTTGATGTTAGCTATATACTTAAATATGAAGTCCATGCTATTGATGTGTCGCTATTGTTGTGGTATGAAGCATGTATGATAATGGATATGTATAATATGTACACAAAATATATCTATGCAATCCCTTCAATGTTTAAGATGTTGAATAACTACATGAAGTATAAGATCCCCTACCTATGATATTATGAATTGTGGACTCCAATCTTGTGATCAAGTCATGTTATGTGTGTCAGTTTCCTTCTAATGAGTCCTGGGGGTATTTGTACCCAAAAAATATAGTTGTGTGCCTAGAGCCATGTCATGTTGTCACGATAATCTCAGTCAAGCTATAATCTATCGAACTAATTCAGTCATGTGACTCAGGAAACCTCAAAAATCTCATGATCTCAGTTAACTCTTAGATAGTAGTACTATTTCATTAGTCAACGAAAGTCAGTTAATCAGTCCATGTACAGTCAGTTAAATCATGTTCAGTCTCTTTAGATGGGAGTAGAAGTTAGCATCGAGTGAACCCAAGGATAGGAACTCACCTACCAGTTTAGGGTGTAATTCTTAACAGTCATCCTTGCGTTTCAGAACTATGTAGCCAGTATAGGTTGAGATATCTTAAACTGTCAGATTAGGGATGATGAGGTGGCTTAACCTATCAGGTCAGGGTTCCCACCACTCTCGTTTCAAGTACCTGCTAGCTAAGGGTCACTCACAACTGTCCTTACCAGTGGTGCGGTATTGACACCCCTCTAGTCAGTGCATAGATTGGACCCCAGTTTTACCATAATGGCACACATGGGGCATGTCGGTTAAACAACTACCTCCCACAGTTTCAGACTCAGTCTCAGTAAAAGAACTCAGACAGTTCTTTAGATATCAGTATACCAGGATTGTTAGATACAGTCAAATTTAGTTATAGCACGGGACTCAGAAAGTTCCATTAGATTCAAGACTGTCAGACTCAATCGCCATATTATCAGAACTGTAGTTAAATCCAATCCAGTTATTAGTAAACTATGCATTAGCGTACAGATTTAGTTATCACGTGCTCATGATCTCAGTTACTATGTATGTATGTTTGTACTCTTACGTTCATATCAGTCAGTTAGTTAGCATTATTCATGCATGTAAATCCTTTGCATTAGCCTAACTTACTCATATACTCAGTACTCCAGTTGTACTAACACATTTGCGCTATGGTGCTTTCTTTTCATGTTACACCATAGGTTTAGAGACACGAGTTCTAGACCAGCAGTAGTAGCTGCATTCCAGTATACAGAGTTGCGGTGAGTCCTCTTCATTCGAGGATGATATGATATTATTTTATTTTATTTATTATTTTAGCTCAGTTTTGCTAGATGAGTTAGCTGGAGACATGTTCCTTCAACTCCTTATTCAGACAGTGTTTAGAGGCTTTCAGATTTAGTTCAGATTTGATTCAGTTTTTAGTTGTTTTGGGTATCTTTCAC
This sequence comes from Capsicum annuum, assembly GCF_002878395.1. NCBI lineage: Eukaryota > Viridiplantae > Streptophyta > Magnoliopsida > Solanales > Solanaceae > Capsicum > Capsicum annuum. Next base: position 2,751,405 of record NW_025820315.1, read on the forward strand.
CCATACGGATGTTACTACTTTACAAATTCTTTATTCAGTTGAACCTTATGGCCTACATATTTATGTTTTTTGCATTATTACATTATATATTGCAGTGCACAGGTACAGATATCAGTCATGGGTTAGCTTGTGGTCTTTCGGGGTATAAGCACCGTGTAGCATTATGGTTCAGAAAATCAGGGTGTTACAAACTTGGTATTAGAGCCTAAGGTTCAATAGAGTCCTAGAAAGTCTAAAAGTCGCATCTAGTAGATTCTTGTGCATTGGTGTGTTGCGCGCCACATTTATGTACAGAAGGCTATGAGATATTTTAGGAACAGTTTCCCTTCTTTTAGTATTCATGTCGTGCTAGTAAGCATAATCTCAAGTTAAACTCTCAGTCTAATCTGTTCTTCTCTTATTTCAGAATGTGGCCCCAAAGAGAAGAAACCAGCCAACTTCCCAGCCCGAAGATCCTTTGGGTGAACATGTCTCTTATGCGGAGTTTAGAGCCGCATTCACCATACTTCCTCAGTCTGTGGATGCCCAAAATAAATGGCCACCAGTTATTTTGGCCAATCCAGTGGCCAATTTCGTAGCAGCTAGGATTTGGGACTTCACCCAAATGAATCTCATACTTGGTACAAATAGTGGAAGTTCGAGAAGGTAGACGATGCATGTCCTATTGAATGGGAGGAATTTGTCATGGCTTTCTTAGGCAGATTCTTTCCCCAAGAGCTGAGAGAGGCCAAAGTTCTTGAGTTCATCAACCTCAGGCAGGGAAATATGACAGTTAGAGTATTCTCTTAGATTTACTCAAATAACTAAATATGCTCCTCATGTGGTTGCAGACAACAGGGCTAAGATGAGCAAGTTTGTGTTAGGGGTGAATGATAGTGTGGTAAATGAGTGTAGATCTGCGATACTGAACAATGATATGACTTTAGCCAGACTCATAACCCATGCTCAGCAAATATAGAAGCAGAAGGTCAGGACTAGGGAGAGACAGAATAAGAGAGGAAGGTCAGGAAGTTTCAGTTTTGCTCAACCTAAATTAGAGGGAGGAAATCATTTACAGTTTTATCCCAAGTCATCAGCTCTAGCTCATTATTTCACCATGTTCCAGCTCCTTCCTTCGATAGTGCCCAGTGCCAAAATTTAGAGACGGCAACAGAGATAGAGTACCAGGCTCTAAATCTTAGGACAGTGTTAGTAGTGCCCGAACAAATCCCCTATGTCAGACTTGTGGTAAGAATGACAAGGGTATTTACAGAGCCGGTAGTGATGTTTGTTTTGGTTGTGGCAAGTCAGGCCACAGAATTAGAGAGTTTCCTCAGCCAGGTCCCCAGGGTCAGCAGAACTATTCCACAACTCTGTCTAATCGCCCAAACCAGTAGGGTACCACTTCCAGTGCTACTAGTGGGCAACGCCCAAAGACTCTATGCTCTTCAGACCCGACAGGATCAGGGAAATTCTCCTGATGTTATTACTGGTACATTACAAATTTTCCATGTTCATATTTATTCTTTGCTAGACCCAGGTGCATCCTTGTCTTTGTCACTCCATACATAGCAGGTGATTTTGGAATCAGTCCTGAAAGTTTAGCAGAGCCCTTTTTAGTCTCTACCCCAGTGAGTAAAACCATCATAGCTCGATGGGTATACAGGAACTGCTCGGTTATGATATTTCAGAAATCCATGTCAGCAGATTTAGTCGAGTTAGAGATGACTGACTTTGATGTCATTCTCAGCATGGATTAGCTTCATTCCTGCTATGCCACAGTAGACTGCAGAAATAGAAAATTTTAATTTTAGTTCCCAAATGAGCCCGTCCTAGAGTGGAAGGGTAGTACTTCAGCGTTCATGGGTCAACTTGTTTCTTACCTTCGGGCAAGAAAAATAATTTTTAAGAGGTGTGTGTATCATCTCGTGCATATTAAGGATTCTAGTTCTGAATATCCCAGTCTTGAATCAGTCTCAGTGGTTAATGAATATTCAGATGTCTTTCCCGAAGATCTTCCAGGTATTCCTTCCGAAAGGGAAATAGACTTCGGCATAGACCTTCTCCCAGATACTCAGCCTATTTCTATTCTGCCATATAGAATGGCACCAGCAGAACTCAAGGAACTAAAAGATCAGTTGAAGGATCTCTTAAATAAGGGATTCATCAGGCTCAGTGTATCCCTATGGGGTGCACCAGTCTTATTCGTGCACAAGAAAGACAGTTATCTTAGGATTTGTATCGATTACCATCAGCTCAACAAAGTTACGGTCAAGAATAGGTATCCACTTCCTAGAATAGATGACTTGTTTGACCAACTTCAGGGTGCCAGTTACTTCTCTAAGATAGACCTCAGATCAGGCTATCATCAGCTCAGAGTTAGAGAATGTGACATCTCGAAGACAGCTTTTCGTAGTCTTACCAATGCCCCTGTAGCTTTCATGGACTTGATAAACCAGGTGTTCAAGCAGTACTTAGACATGTTCATCATAGTCTTCATAGATGATATTCTGGTCTATTCTCGCACTGAATGTGATCATTCAGACCATCTCAAAATTGTTCTCCAGACTCTTAGGGATCATTAGTTATTCACCAAGTTCAGTAAGTACGAATTTTGGCTAAGTTCAGTAGCATTTCTTGGCCATATTATTTTTGGTGATGGCATTAGAGTAGATCCTCAAAAGACCGAAGCTGTAAGAAACTGGCCTCGCCCTATATCTCTATCTGATATTAGGAGTTTCTTGGGTTTGACCGACTATTACAGATGGTTTGTGGAGGGATTTTCTTCTATTGCATCTTCTATGTCCAGATTGACTCAGGAGAAGGTTAAGTTTTAATGGTCAGATTCATACGAGAAGAGTTTTCAAGAGTTGAAGACTCGACTCACCTTAGCTCTAGTTCTAGCTCTTCCAGATGGCTCAGACGGTTTTGTAGTCTATTGTGATGCATACAGAGTGGGATTAGGTTGTGTCCTCATGCAACATGGTAAGGTCATAGCCTACACCTCCAGACAGTTAAAGTCCCATGAAAAGAATTATCCTACTCATGATCTTGAGTTAGCAGCCGTAGTATTTGCCTTGAAGATTTGGAGACATTATCTTTACGGAGTTCATGTAGATGTCTTTAAAGATCATAAGAGTCTCCAGTATGTTTTTCTCAGAAAGATCTCAATCTTTGTTAGAGAAGGTAGTTAGAGCTCTTGAAATATTATGACATGAGCATCCTTTATCATTCGGGCAAGGCCAATGTTGTGGCCGACGCTCTCAGTAGACTCTTTATGGGTAGTATTTCTCACATTGAGTATAGCAAGAAGAAAATAGCTCAGGAAATCCATCAGCTGGACAGACTAGGCATTCACTTAGTTGACTCTTTCGAGGGTGGTGTATATATTTAGAGTAGATCAGAGTCATCTCTAGTGTTCGAGGTGAAAGAAAAGCAAGACAGGGATCCTATCCTTGTCAAGATGAAAGAGTCAGTTTAGAATTAGAAAGTTGAGGTTTTCTCCCAAGGGGGAGATGGTGTTCTTCGTTGTCAGGGTCGTTTGTGCGTTCCGGGTGTATATGGCTTGAGGCAGCGAATTCTTATAGAAGCACATGGTGCATGATACTCTATTCATCCAGGGGCCACTAAGATGTACCGCAACTTGTGGGAGATCTATTGGTGGAGTGGGATGAAGAGAGATATTCTAGAGTTTGTGTCTAAGTGCTCTACATGTCAGCAGGTTAAGATAGAGCATCATAAACCTAGTGGTTCCATGCAGAAGTTCACTATTCCTACTTAGAAGTGGGAAGAAGTGAACATGGACTTCGTGATGGGTTTTCCTAGAACTCATCATTAGCATGATTCAGTTTGGGTCATTGTAGACAGAATGACCAAGTTAGCCTGTTTTCTTCCTGTTCGTACCTCTTATTCAGCCGAGGATTATGCCAAACTCTATACAGGGAGTTGGTCAGATTACACAGTATTCCACTATCTATTATATCAAACAGAGGTACCCAGTTCACCTCTCACTTCTGGAAAGTGTTCCAAAAGGGTCTTGGTACCCAAGTTTATCTCAGTACAGCGTTTTATCCTCAGACAGGTGGTTAAGCAGAAAGGACCATTTAGACTCTCAAAGATATGCTAAGGGCGTGTGCAATTGATTTCAAGGAAAGTTAGGATGACCACTTGCCTTTGATTGAGTTTGCATACAATAATAGCTATCATTCCATTATTCAGATGGCTTCATTCGAAGCTCTCTATGGTAGGAGATGTAGATCTCTAATCGGTTGGTTCAAAGTTTGTGAGGCCTCAGTTATAGGTCCTGACTTAGTATTCGGTGCCTTAGAGAAAGTTCAGTTGATCTAAGAGAGACTCCGGGCTGCTCAGAGATAACAAAAGTCTTATGCAGATTTTCGTAGAAAGGATCTTGAGTTTGAGGTCAATGATTATGTCTACCTCAAGATCTCTCCCATGAAGGGAGTGAAGAGGTTCGGCAAGAAAGGGAAACTCAGTCTCAGATATGTTGGTCCCTTCAGGATTTTGAGTCACTTAGGCATGGTAGCTTATGAGCTCAAATTGCCTTCAGATATAGCCTCAGTTCATCCGGTCTTCTATGTCTCTTTGCTTAAGAAATGCATAGGAGACCCAGCAGTTGTAGTCCCTATTCAGAGCATTGACGTTTAGAATAATCTCTCTTATGAAGAAATACCAGTTGAAATCTTAGACTATCAGACTCATAGATTGAGGAACAAAGACGTCCCTCTAGTCAAGGTTCTTTGGTGAAATCAGTCTCATGAGGGAGCTACTTGGGAAGCAGAAGCAGATATGCATACCAAGTATCCTCACCTCTTCTCCGCCAATTTAGATCAAGCTCAAGGTAATAGTTCTCCTTAAGCGTACTCAGTTTCATGTTCATGTTCTCATCATAAACTTAGTATCTATTATCGTTGCATATTCAGTCATGCATTATGTATCAATCCAGTGCATAATTATTCATTAAATATGCATTCTCATTGGGAGAACTCAGTTATCAGAAGTCTCAGTTATGCATTCATGAATCAGTTACTCATGCATTAGATATGCATGTCCAGCATGATATGTTTAGCTTACCAGTCATGTCCATCATGAGATCATGCTCCAGTAGTGTATTTCTTGTACGTACTCCAGTTTATCATCTCTCTTTATTTCAGTTAGTCTCATTCGAGGACAAATGTTTTCAAGGGGTAGATATTATAATACCCCATGTATTTCTAAGCTAGAAAATGAACCACATGAAACCTCCTATCCTGTGATTCATATTTTAGTACGTGAGTTAGGATGAGTATCCTAGTGATAATAGAGCTTATGATGTGTTAAGCATGTTCATAAGAGTCACTTAGAGTAAGCCAAGCTAAGAACTTTTGAATCCACCAAGGTTTTGTGTGTGATTTTATATAGATCATCTTTGAATGAGCATAACTTGGTTTATAGGTGGTATTTTGGCAGATTTATACCCTCCAAATTGTAGAGAATTGAATAAACTTTTCGTTGATACCAAATTCGCCTAAAACGGACACCCCGTGAAGAAGTTATGGTGATTTAAAGCTTCAGCAGCGTCATTTCAGTCAGTGGCACGTCGCGCCATAAGGTAAAATGACGTTTGTCAATTTCCAGTGTCTCTCCACTATTCCAGTGCGTCGCGATGAGTTTTCAGGTCATAAACGAGTGGAAACGTGATGTCTCTGCATCGCGCTGGGAGCCTAAATCGGGTAATTTTCATAGAAATTAAATGACGTATCTAGTGGGGTATTTGGGTCATCTTCCCCCCTATATAAGTCCCAAACATGGGATTGAGGCCCCAAATCAGCTCTTTACATTACTTTTTTATCAAAATTCACTCAAGAACAACCAAGAGCAAGTCTAGGGTTCAATTGGGGGTTTTAAATTCCAAGCTTATTTCACTACTATCTTCACGGATTATCAATCTAAGGTATGCGTAGTGTTCATCTATGGATTCAATCCGTTCATAGAGCTCAAGAACCATATTTTAAATACTATTTTGTGAACTTTTTGTGGTGATATGAGCATGTACATTTTGATGATTGTTGTTTAAGTTTTAAGATGATTTCTAAAGGTGTTTTCATGGAATATATATGGTTGTTAGTTGAAAACTATGAACTTTAGGTGGTGTAATATGGTGCAAGTTATGAAACACACCTATGCCTCAAAGAATGAATGCTAGGTGGTTGATAAAATGCTTGGGATGCTAGGAATTTATGTTTACATAGTTCCATGATATCTAAATGACAAGTTGATGTTAGCTATATACTTAAATATGAATTCCATACTATTGATATGTTGCTATTGTTGTGGTATGAAGCATGTATGATAATGGATATGTATAATATGTACACGAAATATATCCATGCAATCCCTACAATGTCTAAGATGTTGAATAACTACATGAAGTATAAGATCCCCTACTTATGATATTATGAATTGTGGACTCCAATCTTGTGATCAAGTCATGTTATGTGTGTCAGTTTCCTTCTATCGAGTCCTGGGGGTATTTGTACCCAAAAAATATAGCTGTGTGCCTAGAGCCATGTCATGTTGTCACGATAATCTCAGTCAAGCTATAATCTGTCGAACTTATTCTGTCACGTGACTTAGGAAACCTCAGAAATCTCATGATCTCAGTTAACTCTCAGATAGTAGTACTATTCTGTCAGTCAATGGAAGTTAGTTAATCAGTCCATGTACAGTCAGTTGAATCATGTTCAGTCTCTTTAGATGGGAGTAGAAGTTAGCATCGAGTGAACCTAAGGATGGGAACTCACCTACCAGTTTAGGGTGTGATTCTTAGCAGTCATCCTTGCGTTCTAAAACTATGTAGCTAGTATAGGTTGAGACATCTTAACCTGTTAGATTAGGGCTGATGAGGTGGCTTAACCTGTCAGTTCAGGGTTCCCACCGCTCCCATTTCAAGTACCTTCCAGCTAAGGGTCACTCACAACTGTCCTTACCAGTGGCGCGATATTGACACCCCTTCAGTCGGGGTAGAGATTGGACCCCAGCTTAGCCATAATGGCACACATGGGGTATGTTGGTTAAACAACTATCTCCCATAATTTTAAAATCAGTCTCAGTAAAAGAACTCAGATAGTTCTTTAGATATCAGTATACCAGGACTGTTAGATACAGTCAAATTTAGTTATTACACGAGACTCAAAAAGTTTCATCAGATTCAAGACTGTCAGACACAGTCGCCCATGTTATAAGAACTACAGTTTTAGCCATGTCAGTTATCATTAAACCATGTATTAACATATAGATTTAGCTATCACGTACTCATGATCTCAGTTACTATGTATGTATGTTTGTACTCTTACGTTTATATCAGTCAGTTAGTTAGCATTATTCATGTATGTAAACCCTTTGCATTAGCCTACCTCACTCGTATACTCAGTACTCTAGTTGTACTGACGCATTTGCGCTATGGTGCTTTATTTTCATGTTACACCATAGGTTCAGAGAAACGAGTCCTAGACCAGCAGTAGTAGCTGTATTCCAGTATACAGAGTTGCAGTGAGTCCTCTTCATTCAAGGATGATATGATATTATTTTATTTTATTATTATTTCAGCTCAGTTTTGCTAGATGGTGTTAGTTGGAGACATGTTCCTTCAACTCTTTATTCAGACAGTATTTAGAGGCTTTCAGATTTAGTTCAGATTTGATTTAGTTTTCAATTGTTTTGGGTATCTTTCACCCACATGGATGTTACTATTTACATATTATTTATTAAGTTAAACCTTATGGCCTACATGTTCATGTCTCTGCATTATTACATTATATATTGCAGTGCACAGGTACAGAAATCAGTCATGGATTAGCTTGTGGTCCTTTGGGGTCATAAGCACCGTGTAACATCCCGATTTAGAAAATTGGGGTGTTACAATGAGTTCCTAGGTATCTGGTGATAATAACCTAGTATTAGGTATTCATAACTCACTAGCATAGACTAATGCAGCAAAACATGATAAGAATAAAACTGACCATGGTATGAAAACTCATGAATAGTGTTCAATATTTCAATAACTGATCATGTTATAGACAATTGAAATTGTCAAACATATGAAAACACAATTCTCATGGGAAAACATATTTTCATAGTTCATAACCAAAACAACGGAGAGAGAGTTGATAAATCTCATATTTGAGTTGGAACTTAATTAAAAAAGAAAAGGGTTTGTACTTGTAAATTTAGGAAGTTCTTGGGACTCAATGGGTGAAAGGGACCCATTGATAAAATTCGACATACCTGAACGTAGAAGCCTTGGAAATATCTTTGGAGTTAATCTTATTCTTGAGAAACCCTAGTTTACTTTGAGAAAAAAAAGATTGCTTTTTTTTTTCACTAAGAGAAGTGATTTTGGGATTTTTGAGGTGTTAGGGTAATTTTAATACCTCAATAATTGATGTTAGAGTGCCCAAACGACATGGGTTTGGGGTTACAAGGATGGGAATTTACATAATAATCCCTTTTTAAAACGTGTAGGAATTTTTATTTTCAGTCGTTATGACTCACCCCATGACTTGTCATGACTGGTTAGGAGTCGTGGTCTAAGTCATAACCTGAGGTCCTGGGATCTTAGGTCCATTATGTTATGACTAAGACTACCCTCCTACCAATTCGTTATGACTGACTACGAGTCGTCGGGTGGTCATAGTCTAAGACTTAGTTTTTGGATTCTTTATTATTCAGGCAATATGTCCTCACAACGATATGTAATGTATGATAACAAGTCATGTTCTATATTTGTTACCACTGGTATGGATACTTGGCTATACATTTTTGTGACGATAAGTCCCTCCTAACGACTCGTAGCCACTGGTAACGAGTCATAGGATGGGTTTGTTACTGAGATCTTTACTATTATGACGATGAATCCTTTGTAATGACTCATAACGTTTGGTAATGAGTTATTATATGGGTCGTAGCCACTGGTAGCTGACTGATACCTTGGTTGTTCTAAAAAGAGAAGCTGCTTAACAATGAGAATAGGGGAACATACGACCCACAATAGAAGTGACATCAATAAAGCGTTCCACCGACAATAAGGAGGCAACATGGAAAAGGAGAGGCAAAAATGGAAAGTGCACTCATTTTGGATAGTGGAGTCTTTTATAGACATAGGATTTTGAGGTTGGGTTAGACCCAAATCAAGGATTATCTTTTGTATTTTATTTTCTGTTGGGACTTAGTGTCAGATTTGCATTTTTGTATGATTGAATAAAATGGCCATCCGATCAAATAAAAATTTAATTAATAAAATATGTTTAGTGAGGCTGGTATATTTGTTGAGATAAGTGTAAGTATATGACGATAACTATTATAGCTAGAGAAAGTTAAGGGTTGTATATATAAAAGAAATGTGCAAAGATGAAGTTAGTATTTTTTAAGTATAATTTACTTATGTGAGTTGAGCATTCATGTATAGATCGTCAAACTAGAGGAATTCTGGCTTAGTCTTGAGAATGTGGAATAGGCCCATATGCTGAAAATATCAGCTTCAATCTAAGTGAGAAATGATAGAGTGAAGAATAAAATCAAGTTTCGTGAATTGGATTGTCATGCATGTAAATAAGAGTTCTGATAAGATAGTGATCCATTTTTACTCTAGTGTATTCCTTGAATTTCAGTCATTATGGCACTTTATTCATGTCTTGCGTGATAGAACTACACCTGTGACTAATGCTTATACACTTGATATATATTCATTTTCATCTCATCTCCTAGTTAAAAAAGTAATAGCTTCACTCCGTGATCCCACTCATTCCCTATGAATCTATAAATTTTGTCTTATACTAAGTAACTTATGATATATGAACTAATGTTTCATAGTATGCTTAGTATTTTGAACTCACGATAAGTCCTGAATGACTAGTGAAATCAAATTATGTCATGTATGTCCTGAGTTTAAATCTCTTCAACAAACCTGTGCCTACGATGCTATACTCCCCAGGGTACAAGTAAGTGTCAAAGTTATGAAAAGTATTCTTTCATGCTTTATGTCCTCATGTTCTAGCCCTTCAGTGACCTAACTTTATGTTAATATAGTGCTGATGAAAATGAATGAACGCTGGTTTAGATGGGAGAGGATAGATGTTCCTTATTAGAAAAAATATTGTATGCTTATTTTATTTAAGACTATAAGTGTGGATAAATATCGATGCAAAACTATGGTATATGTAATAATTAGTTGAGAATTTTTTGTATGCCTTTTTTGTAGAAATTCATGAAATTGTTATTGAAAGGAGTATTAGAAAATATTAAAAAAATACCAGATGGGTTAGTTGCCTAGATGTTCATATGTGGTTATAATAATAGACTTGAATATCATGTTGGTGTACAAGTGGATGAATGAATTGTGTACTACTGAATTCCTGATTAGAGCTCAAAATTAGTGTTGAAGTGGTAAGGAGTATTATTCTTACGATGAGAGCCCTGAAAGAAAATCATAGGATATTGAATATCGTAGTTTAGACTAGTATTATTGTGTTATGTGGAGTACCTTGTGACTCTAAGTTAGGCTTGAGCATAGTGAGAGTATGTAATTCAACTCAGACTTTGGTTGGGTTAGTCACATGTACATATATGAGGATTATAAGTTGCATCAAATGAAGTGTAGTATTTGAGAGGAGAAGAATAGTCGGGAAGAGTGTTTGAGAAGTGTTGTTAAGTTTTAAAGTTAACTGTTGCATCATCTAAGGTGTAGTAATCCTACTCTTGTTTCTGTTCTATATATCTATATTCCATGATATATAGTTTTAGCCAGAGGATGTCTCATGTCTAAGTCTATACCATCCTCTATCATAAGGACCTATATTAATGAATTTGACTAGTTAGATTATGTTGTGATTACTTATTCAAATTCTATACTCAAATCATGCCCAAAATTATTTTCATTGATTGTTATTAGAAATTATGATACGGAGTGTCTGAGCAAACTTGCAATCCTTTCTAAGTAACACTTGGGAATTTTATCACATTAGCTATCACGTCATAGTTCTATATGTACGATTGTGTTATAAATGCTTCAATTGAGTTCTAAACTCTCCGCATGAATAAATTCGTTGTAGTCAATAAAGTCAACTTAGAAATCAGTTTCATGTAAAGGGTTATCTTTTCAGCTCAGTTGTATCCTTTTGTTGTAGACATAATGGTCAAGTACCTTTATTTCTTCACCCCTAACAATGATTCAGCAGGAGAGATAGATTTTTCTCCTAGCTTTGGGGTCTTCTAATACTATATCAATATTGTTCCATACGATTCTTATTTATGTGTTCTTATTCTATATGCATTAGCTGATCAGTACTCTGTCAAAAGGAGATTCCAGTGATGAAACATGATTAATTTTAGAAATTCAGTTTCATCTTCGTAACTATATTCTTTTCACTCCAATATAAGTCTTCGTTCGAGGATGAACAATCATAAGGGGGAGATATTGTAACACTCCACAAATTCCTTATAAAGTTTTTAATCATTCGTCATATGTTTAATGGCTCAAAAGTGATTAATTTAAACCATAAATAAGTGTCATGATCATTTACCTATTGTTTAAAGAGCTTTCGATGCGAATCATGGTATAGGAGACATTGAGAGCAAAGTTGACTTGAGAGCATTTGTTATTGATTTAATTAATATTCGAACCTACAAGGGTCAATTTTAAATTTGTATAACGTCTAGAATAAATAGAGTTTTGGAGCTCAAGACCCACCAATTAAAAGGTATTTGTTTCCTTTTTCTAACGCAACTAATTTCTCCTTAATCGAATATTAAAGTAGAAATTTATGCTCATTTTACCTAAGAGTGTCTGTCTGTCAGAGTTTGACGACAGGAGTTGATATTTTTGTAATTTTTTTTAATTTTCTTATAGATGTTATGTCACTTGCTCATTCCAAGTTATGTGTGAAGATTGTACAACTTGAATTCTTTAACTTGTTATCATGAATTGGACATATTTTCAGATACACTTGGATTAGACAATCTAAACCTATTCAATTGGCAGTACAAGAGCTACTAAATACAAGGATATTCAGATGACGACTTTTTCCTAATTCAAAACATAATCATTGATTTTAAAGTGGTTATAAGTTGTTATAGCCAATATTGAAATAATTTAGTCAAATATTTTTTATAAAATAAATCCTTCCTTGTTCCATCTAGAATTGTTGCAACTACAATTAACTTTTAATCTTTCACAAACTCAAAAAAACATTATTAAACTTTCACTTTTAATCAATTATATATAACCTTTTCAAAAACTTGCTCTGTTAATCGGGTCCTTTTTCCCTCAATCTATTTATTCTAATTGGCCACACTTCACTTGACATATTTAGGTAAACAAGTATACAGAATCAAGGAACCAAACTTCTTTTTCATATTGGGATAATAATTATTGTGACATCTAAGAAAATAAGAATCCATATCAACTGTTTATTAATATATTCATTTCATTAATCCATACCTTCAACGGATTAGTGGTACATAATGAATGTCACATAATTTTTTAGATGTTTGTATATCTTGCATTCAAAGTTCTTTATACCCATGATTTTTCGTGCAACTCTTCATGTTATTTAACAGACTAATCTAATCTAATCTACAAGTAGTCTATGCCAAAATAATTTTGGAAGTTGAAAATAACCTCCATAGTACAGACTAAGAAGACATAGAATTTCTCTAATGGACATAGAAAAGGGTGATAAAAAAATTTGAACTAAGAAAATTGAGAAAATCGTCAAAGTATATGCATCAATGGATTGGAAGCGTTGAGAGAAATTAAATAATTATGTTGTATGTTATGCAACAAACTCTTTGAAGAAGTCACTACCATTAATCTGTCTTCACACATGTAAGTTTTAATGAGTTATTTTCATCTGTCTTGTGTTTTCATGCATCGATACGTGACAGACATTTATGTTATGTGAATGTGTATGATAGATAATAATCTATAACTCTGTTATCATTCTTGGACTTGCCCTTATTTAGTGAATGTGAATGATAGCTATATGCCTATCAAGTATCCGCAAGAATGTAAAAGATAAAATTTCCAAAAGAAAAAATGTCAAATGATTTGCATACAAAGAACTAAATAAACTTAGTGAATAACAAATCTGCACACACTTTTTCACTACATCCAACCCACTTATGCATATTACTGTGTCAGATTTTTGAAGGTATAGCAATGAGAGTGATGAAGTTGAAATCCATACCATCATTAATAAATAAGTTGTATATAAATCCATACCCCATATATACGATTGAATAAAGAACGATTTGCAACTTCACCAATAATATAAGTTGAAGTCAACCTTATGCAAATCTCCCACAAAGGCTGGTATTATGAAGTATGATAACTACTTCACATATGTTTCATTTTGACCTTAAGTAATTCCTTACTCTATTGCCAATTTAGCAGATCGTAGTATGTAAATTGGCTATAGAGAAAGGAAATGCTCAAGGTCGAACATATGTGAAGCAGTTATCAAACTTCGTAACACCAAGCTTGGTGGAAGATTTGCATAAGGTGGACTTCAACTTATTTTATTGGTGAAGTTAGTGGTAACAGTTCTTTATTCAATTATATGTGTATAGGTTTTGTGAAATGGTGGCGTTGGACTACAACTTGATCACTCTCATTGCTATCTCATTTAAGAACCTAACACAGTAATATGCTTAAGTATATTGGATGTAGTAAAAAAGTGCTTGCAGATTTGTTATTTACTAAGCTTGATTAACTTTTTGTATGCCAATCACTTAACCTCTGTCCTTTAGAAAATTTTATTCGTGAATACTTGGTAGACATATAACTACATTCATATTCACTGAATAGTGTCAATCCATGAATGATAGTAGAGCTATGGATGGTGGTCTATCATTCACATTCACATAATATAAATGCTCATTATGTGTCCATGCATCTGATGCAAGACATATGAAAAAGTAACTCATTAAAACTTATACCAATTTGATGTTGATGTCATAAATTTACTCTTGACGGCAACTCATAGAGTCATTCCACATTAATTTTACTCGCATTTGGAATTCAGCCCTGGTAGATGACTTCTTTTTGAACATTGGACACTTCTTGAAAGCTGAACTGTTTCCTTGTAAAGTATATGTGTTCAATTTATGAAATTTAAATTTACTGTTGTTGATAAAAGACTAGAAGAGGTTTTACAATGCAATAATATTAACAAAAAGAGTGTTTTAAACCAATTATTGTAAATAATTTCTTTTTTATATTGTGTTAATAGATATTTAACACATCGAGAAAATTATTTAGAAGTTGCTATTTCTTTCTTTCTTTCTTTCACTTTAAGAACTTACATTTTATTTTAGATTTTTTGTACTGTTGCATGTACTTCAACTTTGAGCAGAATATGTGAAAATTGTGCTTTACAGAAAAAAGTACTTCCTATTATTTTTACTCTTCGTTCATTGAGAAAAAATTACTTAATATTTACACATCTAGTTGCATTTTAGTAATTAAAATTCATATATAATTAACTGATTTATCTTTTTAGAAAGAAATTTATAATGATGCTTTTATGAAAGTACGATCACTGGTGGCTAATATCTTTTTGAGACTATCGAATCAGAAATTCACTTTTTATTCCTTTTTTTAGGTTGACATAAAATTGAGAAAGAGCCGAGAAAGAATGTATAATTACCAATATTTAGTAGAAGATATTTTTATTCTAATTTGAAAAGTGTCTTTAGTTCGTAGATTATGACAAAATGAATTCAAATAGTTTCAGAAAAGTTAATAAAATTTGTATTTGAACAATCAAATTCACTACCTAATTCAATAAATGTTTGCCCTTCCTAGATTTTGACCAAATAAATTAACGTAGTTTTCACATAGTTAATCAAATTTCATGTATCCCATTTGAACAACCAGATTTACTACAAAATTTAGGTAGGTAAGATGTTAAATTGTGATTAAGATTGTATATAGGGCAGCCCGGTGCACTAAAGCTACCGCTATGCGCAGTGTTTGAGGAAGGGCCCCACCACAAGGGTGTATCGTACGCAGCCTTACCTTGCATATCTGCTAGAGGCTGTTTCCAAGGCTTGAACCCATGATCTCCTGGTCACATGGCAACAACTTTACCAATTACTCCAAAATAAGATTGTATATATGTTTTTTTTATTATTAAAGGACATTTGTATATATGTTTTAAATGAATTTAACCTCTAAGTATTGATAATAAAAATGTTAATTAGGTTAACCATATATATATATACATCACTAATGTATATAAGTTAAAGTCTTTTCTAAATTAGATGCAAGATACATAATTGAAATAATAGCAAAAACACATATATATACCCAAGCTTGTTGTTACTGCTTCTTTCCAAAGCTCCGGGACATGGCCAGTGTTGGCGGTGGTGGGGTTGGGGTGATGATGTTGGGGGTATCACCATTATTCCGTTGCGATGTGGGGTTAGTTGTTGTTTTAGAAATCAGGATGGTAAGGTTGATATTGGGAGTGATGCCATTGTTGTGGAGTAATGGGGGTGATTCTTGGGTATCCATAGGACATAAAAGAATATGTAAGGATATGTACTTTTTTTTGGCTAAAAACCCATTTTGAAAAGAAAAGGGCAAAAAGTGAAAAAGAGAGTGGAGAGGATGAATGCTTATGATTTTAGTGTTTAATTCATGATTTTATATTAAAGTTGAAGTTTCACCATACATTTTTAATCATATTTTGAAAATCTATCTTCAAATGAGGTATTAATCTTCGGTCAATATAGTGATTGATCTAAATTTAAAAAGTGTTTAAAATGACATGTCTTGACCAATCACAAACAATCTTATGTTTTGATAACTCGTGTGAATGAATAAAAATGAGTCAAAAGGACTTATTTACATTTAAGCTAAATAATATTTAAAATAACATGCCTTGAATAATCACATACAATCTTATGTGCTTACTGCACATAAACCAATCATAATGAGACGAGGGATTATTTACATATGGACTGCACACTATATAAAATGACATGTCTTAGCCAATCACAAACAATCTTATATGCCTGATGAATAAAATAAATCAATAAGAATGAGGCAACGGAGTTCATTTATATCTGAACCGAATACTCCCTAAAACTATAAATGGAAAATGGCAAGAAAATTAATATATCTAAATTGAGAAAAATGATATATAAGTACCCTTCTTTCAGTTTTGATCTAAAAATACCACCAAACTTTATTTTCAAACTTAAGAGTACTCCCCCCTTCATCTTTTGATCTAAAAATATTCAAAACTTTTGTTTTTGGCTTAGAACATTTCTTTGAAAAACATATTCTCGAGCCACTTCTTCATAGAAAAATATTACTTTGAAACAAGCGTTTAAATTTAATCTTATGTCTCATTTGATCAATTTATAAAATAGTATTTAACCTTAATTTTTAAATATAAAGAAACAATAATAAGATACTGTTGAAAGACAGAATTTAGACATACTATGAAAATGTATTTTAGTTCAAAGGGGTGAGATACCTTCAATCTAATTTAATAATCAGACTTCAAATTTTCAAATACAATCAAATTCAACAATTAAAAGAAGTATGTTTTGGAATTTAAGAATTATATTTCAAGAAAAATGTAGAAATCACTGTAACATTGAATAACTCTTTTTCTTCTTCACAATTAAAATGTGAGAATATGGTTTTAACGAAAAGATAGAAATCAATGTAACATTCTCTTTTTCCTTTTCTTCACAATAAAAATGTGAGAATAGTGCTTTTCGTGGTGGAGGAAAACTTGCATTTGGATATTTTCTTAGAAGGTTATATGCCATCTTTAAAATATATTAATAATAGGTAATGCAAATTTTAGTTGTAATGAGTTCTATTTTTAGTCGCAAGATTGTCAATTGTAACTACTACTATTTATTAAGGCAAAGGTGTTACTAATTCTGAAAGAAAAATTTACACAATAGCAACAATAAATGACAATAGGAGAAGAAAGAAAATTAACAAAATTAATAATAGTATAGAGAATGGAATACGTCAATAAGAGTTAGAAAAAAAAAATCATTTTTTAAAATTAAAAGGCCATTTTTTATTCATAACAAAAGCAAACAACAGTTCAGCTTACTGGGCCATGGTCATGATTGACCCGGTCCATTCAGTAAAATATCTTCCAAAAATTAAAAGTATAAATAACATAGATACCAATCATTTTGGAAGTAATTACACTCTCTCACTTTTTTAATTACTTTATTCTCTCTCCCTATTAATATACATAACATAATCGACATATACATAGCATTCTGTGTATATGTTGGGATTTTTGTAATATGTTTAGGAAGTTGAAATGGAGATGAGAAAATAATGAAACCCATGTCAAAACTAATTTTAATTTTCTTTCTGTATAAATATGTAATATCAATACTTTGTGCATCCAGGACTATCACAGTATGACATATATGCCACGCAAAGTAAGCATCGGTCTGAGACTATTTGAAAAGGCACATTGAGAGGAGAAAAGGCATGTATGATAATGTAGCGTGATGATAATGATTTTTGACAACATGTTAGAAATTATCCGTTCCATCCCCGTTTTCTTAATTATTTAATATTTATGATTTTAAGGGCATTATAGATATTGGATTCGTTCCATGCAATTATTCCCTTATTACTGCACTTGTTGAAAGGTGGCGACCAGAAATGCGTACCTTTCACCTAAGAACGGGTGAAATTACTATAACCTTACAAGACATGGAACTCATGTTTGGAATGATCGTAGATGGAGCACCTATTCTTCATCCAGGCGCTGCTCAGATGTTACCTATTAACAAACAATAAATTTTTGTCGAATTAACAGGATGGATACCTGATCTAGACTTTTTTTTTTAAGGAAATTAAATTTTTGTAATGAGATTAGAAGAATACATGAAAAATCTGAATGAAATAGCTGATGAAACTAAGGAAGAGGAGGTGCAACAAAGAGTTAGGTTGTACCTTTTTTTATTGTATGGTGGAACAATATTTCTCGAAAAATTTGAAAATAAATTTAGTACAGACTTTCTGATTAACATGCGTGACTTACCCGCAATATCAACACAGGCTTGGGGAGCCGCTCTGCTATCGTACCTGTATTTTTATTTGTGTCGTGCATCGATGGAGAAGTCGCACTGCATTAGTGGTTTTGTTTTGTTATTGCAGGTATGTGAACTTTATAATATTTTTTTCTATTTTGAATTACTTAATTTTATTATGATGATAACTATTGTTGTTTATATTCTTTTAGGTATGGGCATGGGAGCGTATTGTTCTATTGCAACCACTTCTACTGCCTCCGAGCGAGGAAAATTTGGAGGTTCGAACCGCACATGCACGTAAATGGTCTCGAGGCAGAACTCATCAAAATGAGGTTCGTAGTGTGCTTATCATGCCATTTTTTTAATTCTTTTTCTTAATTTATTTTGTTTGTAGTAATATAACGCAATGCTCCATCAACTAAATAAAGTTCGTATACATAAGAGTGGTGAAACGCTAAATTGTTATAGCATGAAAAATGTTAACTATTGTACTTTGGAGATTCATGTTCATACACTGTGTAGTAACTTTCACTATAAATCTTAGACCCTGCTATATATAATATTTTTTTGGGTTAACTATATAAATTTTATTATTGCTAAAGAGATATTTCACAATCATATTATGTTTCTTTATAAATAATGGTATTACGTTGTTATTAATATCATCCACTTCATAGTAAATTTTTTAAAATACATATTTGGGCTAGAGTTGAATTCTTAACATCATCCACTTCATTGAAGGTGGTTCTAATAATATTGAATTTTATAGCAAAAATTTACGCGTATATAGGTCAAATTCTATATTTATATTTTTTAAAAAATTATATTAAATATTATGAGTTGTTACTAATTAAACCAGTAAAGATGAAGTAAACATATACCTGTTATTTACTAAACTAAGCAAAGATTAGATAAATTCTTTGTGACACATTAATCATAATATTTGTATTATTTGATAGTTTATTTGGCATCCATTTGCTGAAGAATCTATTAATGAGTTGTCCGAATGGTGTCATTAAGGACGTGTTATTTGGATGGATAAAATTTCACTTGTTTGTGAAATTCATCGTGAATGGCACATGGTTGATCATGTTATGCGATAATTTGGTTATGTACAACACATATCTATTTCATCCGAGTACAAATCATTTCATTTAAATACGATAAGCAATTTCCAATAACACAGAAGATTGTTATGTTGATAAATGAAATGGAACAGAAGTGGAATGAGTGCTATGACAGTAGTGTTCACCTCCATTACATGGTCAACCAAGAACATTACAATCAGTGGTATTTCTATCACTCACACCTTATAATTGAAAATCCAATGCATATTGCTTAAGTTGGATACCAACCGATGGCAGACGAACATAAAGCATTAGTATTTAATTTTTAAAATTTTTGTTAATACATGTTAATGATTTTTTTATCAACTAATATATTAATTTTTATTTTTTTAGGCTAGGGTACATATAAGGTCATATCAAATTGCTCAAAGTTTTGTGAATGATAATAATCAATCAGAAGAGGTGAAGAAAATCGTAGCGCAATTTGCATCAATTTTTCTAGAGTCAATGACTGCTAACATAATCCTTCAGCTCGATCCCACAAATTTTACAAAATTTAATAGCATGTGAACATGGCATATGCAAATTTTTCCACTTTTCACAAGAACATTTTTTACCCTTAGCAGAAACTTTGTGAACGTTTCCACCCTTATCATTTTTTGTGAATATCAAAATCTCAAACACACCATCACTAGTCTGCTAGGTCATCCTATCAATGTGTAATTGAGCTCTTTTTCAATATTCTTGAATCTTGTCCTCTACACCAAGAGAAAAATAAGTCTTTTTTTCTAGCAAAGCAGTAGCAAGTTTGTCCCTTTCGACAAAACGATCAACTAAGGCATGAATGATCATGCGAACCCTTGCAGTCACTAGAAGCCCCCGTGCTTATTCAACAAACCATTATACGGCTCAGATACATTGGTCGTCATAGCCTCCTACCTACGATCATCATCCATGTATTGTTCATTTTTTAAAAGAATGATTACATAACCATCTATATGCTTTCGGGGATACTATTTTAATTTATTGCATTTTCTATAAGAATTTTTTTTCTTGATGCTCCTTA
The DNA here is from genome assembly GCF_002878395.1 of Capsicum annuum. Classification (NCBI taxonomy): domain Eukaryota; kingdom Viridiplantae; phylum Streptophyta; class Magnoliopsida; order Solanales; family Solanaceae; genus Capsicum; species Capsicum annuum. The sequence continues at coordinate 2,771,604 of NW_025820315.1, forward strand.
GCAGCCAATCATATCAGATTTTCAAGTTCACTATTTAATTTTTTTTTATTAAAATTATCTTTCAAATGTCGAACATAAAATTTCTGGTGTGTTGTTGGTGATTGTAACCAGGCGTAAGATTGAACATACTTTAAAATTTCTTGATGGCGGTCTGAAATGAGTCTAATGTCTTTTCTCTCACCAACAACATACCTCTATAATAATGTTAGAAACCATGACCAAGAGTCAAAACTTTCAAGTGCCACTATAGCATCTGCGAGTGAAAAAATATTACCGTTCACATCAATTGTGACAACCATTAATAGGTTGATATCATACTTCCGATAAAGATGAGTACCATCTATTGAAATGATAGGCCTACAACCTTTAAATCCATCAATGCTGGCCTTGAAACTCCAAAAAGAAAACTTGAATATGTGCTCACCTTGCATTGTTGTTGAATCATGCTCCCATTGCAATGCTGTCATATATGCAGGTAATGCCTTAAAAGAATTTTCAAAATCACCATATACTATCTTAAATGTCTTTCTTCGATATTTTTGAGCTTTTCGATAATTAGTGGTATAATGGTGTAATCCTTGGATGTTTTCGTGAATCATGTTGATGCTAATATTTTGATCCTTCCTAATATAGGGAATCAATGAAGTAGCAATCATGTCGTCATTTAAATTATAATAATCCTCCTTATATTTATATTGATTACAAGTATTATCAATCACTTTTTTTGCCTTCCACATACCACTGAAAAATACTCTAAAGCATATCATCCATTCATACCCCGACATATATTGCTTTCAAATAATCTTCCAACTGTCTCCTTTAGATCGATCATAAAGAAACTCCGTACCCTTGATTAGATTATACTTTCTCACAACCTATTTCATTTGCTTTTTGTTAATGAATAACATACCTAAATGCAGATACAAAATAAATATTATTAATAATATCAAATGACTAAATTTTTTTAATTTACTAGTTTATGTATTAAAAATATCAACCTGACTTAATATGTTCTGGGTTATTTTGATTTCAAAGTGGAGTCCGAAAATAATCTTCATTGACCATGCACCTCAACTCGTCTGGAATTTCTTCTGTATGATCCAAATATGGAACTGTCATGGAAGAATGATTGCTAGTATAGACACCAATGGGTGTAGAATCTTCATTAACATTTTCATCATTATTATCATCATCTGATGATTCATATTGTAAAGGTTCATCACTATCTAGCTTTCCTTGTACGCCGTCATTGTTGTTCACAATTTCTGTGAGTTGAGTAAGTGTAAATCCACAATCATTAAATCTGCAAAATGAATAAATCATCTCATTAATTATAAGAAATAAAAAAAAATTACTTAATTAAATAAAATGAGTTGTTTATTACCTATCAATTGCCTCCATCGAAGAGGGATATTGTGGATCACTAGAATTAAAATTTTCTAAAGTCATAGATGTATTGCTCGATCCTCCCATATCAAAATTATTCATAATTTCAAATGAGTTTTGATAATGTGTTTCAAATCCACCATCAAATTGTTGTTCCATTGCCATTCTTGAAGAATCAATATTCAAATTCAAAGAATTTTGACTTACTCGAAGATCAAATTCACTATCCGTGAGTTCTTCAACAATAGGGAATGTTCCACACACGCATACATGTCAAGCGTCTATAGATTAAGGCGATTGCCAAAAAATTCAACGGTGCGGAGAAATAAAGATAAAGAATCATCATTTCAAATAGGAGTTTCACCAAATATTAGTTGTCCGTTGGACGTAAAATAATTCGGATATCGTTCAGAAATAACCACATCATCTTCCGAATTAGTAATATCCATTTTACTTCTAAACAACCTTTTCAAACGATCATATTTGAGAGATAAAGGAAATGATTGAACCACTATAGGACACCGACTGTTTTGCGGAAATTTTTGACTTTTGAAAGAGAGTCGCCACTTAATTTTGAAAAGGAATTAAGAAACCTTTATAAAAGTTACTTCAAACGATTCAAAACAGGAAAATCATTTTAAGTTAGAGATTCTAGCTACGCGGTTCCTACTAACGTTTTAGGAAGGTTTTAGGCACCTAAAACATCCGCTAACTTGCGGTTATCCGGACTGTTTGAAAATCGTCTTTTGATTAACTTCGAAAAGATTAATTTGTTGAAATAGTGATTTGATTTTTCTCAAAAAAAAGACTTGTGTAAAATAGATTTAGGCGACTTAGTAGGGATTTTAACTAAGTCTAAACAAAACTAATAAACAAATAAACACATAAAAGGGGAGGAGAAAGTAAAGGATTTAGGCCATTGGGCCCAAATCAATGAGACCTGTCCTAGTCTAGTTGGGCTTTCGACCCATTTCACCTGTCCTAAACTATTTTTTGATCCTTTGGCTCGAGTCTTGCTCCACCTGTATTAAATACAACTTTGGCTTCGAGGCCGAAATGAATGAATAAATAAATGACTGAATGAATAAATATAAAGAAGACAATAATAAAAATTGAGACTTTTCAAGTCTCTTAGTGACCTCATCAATGGGTTTTGACCTATTTTCCTTCTCCGTCTATCTTCTAGCACCCGCACACCATGTATTGGACCTTGGGTTTAAACTTCGAACTTGACTCAAAGGGGTGAGCCTCATTTATCCATTATGAAATGCAAGAGGAGAGGAGTCCATTTGGACTCGAGATATTTTTTTGCATGCAAAGAAAAGATAAAGAAATTAATATATGTTCAAGGCATAAAAGTGACATATTTCAAAGTAAAAGAAACTATCAAGAACTAATTTTTGAATGACAAGAAAAGACACACTTGCACAAGAATGAGAGTCAACAAATAAAAAACGCAAAGCAAAAGTTTCACAATCATACTATGCATGAGTCAAAAATATCCAAATAATTTTATTAGGCCGCAAAAGTTCAAACTTTCTTATCATTTTAAAAAGACAACATGTGAACAAATAAGAATAAACATCTTGGATGAAAAATAAAGCTAGCACTTCATATCTTATATAAGGATTTTGAAATCCATTAAAATAATTAGTAAACAAATGACAAATTCTTGACTTAACTAATTACTATTTATTAAGGCGCAACAAATAATAATAACTATTCTTCCAACATAAAATAAATAACTTTACATGCTAAAAAAACATATCTACCAACAATAAGTTTAAACAAGACATGAGTATTGTTTTTCAAGTAAAGATCTAAACTTTATCCAAAATAATCAAAGAATAAAGTTAAAAAAAGAGAAACAATCAATATTATCTATTCAAAAAAGAGAAACAATCAATATTATCTATTCTTTTCAACATAAAGAAAATAACTTTACATGCTAAAAATAAATATATCTACTAACAATAAGTTTAAACAAGACATGGGTATCGTTTTTCAAGTAAAGATCTAAACTTTATTCAAATAATAAAATAATAAGGTGAAAAGGCAAAACATTCAACATTAACTATTCTTCTAAACATAAAGAAAATAACTTTACATACTAAAAACAAATGTATCCAACAACAATGAGTTTAAAAAAAAGGCATAAATACATCTTTTAAGCAAAGATTGAAACTTTATCCAAAATAAACAAAGAATAAAGTGAAAAAAGGCGCATACAACTATTGCTAGCTCATTTTTATATCATAAACATGAAAATAATTAGAATATCGATACCACAACGTCCTAGGGCCTTCAAGGCCATCTACAACATACAATCCCAACAAATAAAATTATATCTACGAACTACGAAGAAGAAAAAAAAAATGAAGAGAAAAACGATAATAAAAACTAAAATAATAAAAAAAGAAAAAAGAAGGTGTATTTACCTTTTGGGGGGCAGCAAAACGAGCCTACGAGCTTCGTTGGAATCAACCACCACCGAAAAACATCACCGGCCACTCAAAAATTTTGATAAGTCGATCAAGTTTATGAAATAAAAATTTTTGCTAATTAAAAATAACTATTTTTGCTCAAAAGGATTTTCTCACCTTTCTAACCTTTTTTTTTCCTTCTCCCCTCCTCTCTCTAACAAAGTAATGGTAGTATTTATAGGAGAGAATGGGGTATTTTTTTTCTTTTCCACCAATATGGGAGAAAAGTATTTATAGGAAAGGATAGAGATTTATTTCTTGTCATCCACCAATGTGGGAGAAAAAACATTTAGGGGGTTTTTGGAATGTAAAAATTAAAGATAAGGTAAGGTGGAAGATAATGTGGGGGGAAATAGTACAATGTAGTACAATCTTTGAATTTCAAAATTGGAAAAGGACAAAGTTGGGGAGAATAGTACAATTTGAATTTATTTTTTGGTGGGAATTGGGTAAAAGTTATGAGAGTTCTTGAGAATTTTGGGGTTATTTAAAATATAACCCCAATTGGAATTTAAAATTTAACCATATTTATTTATTTTGACCAAATTAAAAATTAATTGACGAATTGCATTGCAATTATGACCAATTTTAAATTATGGTCAAATCTAATAGATTGGCTAAATTAAATTAAAATTCGATACGAATTAATACTTTTTTTTTAATCCCGAGCTTCTTAATTTAATAAAATGAATGCATATTTATCCAAATAAATTATTTTTGAGAATAAATTATATTTAAATTAAGATTTTAATCATTTAAATTTATTTTCAAGATAAGCCTTAATTAAATCTGATATTTTGTAAAATAAATATTTAAGTAACAAATTATATAATCTCGTATAACTGAACACGATAGTATATAATCACTACTTAAAATGACAAAACCACGTATGAAAAATATTTTAAGTTTTTTTTTGTTTGGATGAAATAATTATTTTGGTTTATTAAAAACTGAAGAAACTCAGGATTAAATTTAGTCGTGGAGGGCAAAAATTAGGTGTCAACACCGACTATATCGCACTGAATCCTAATCATGCAAAACTTCACCATCACAATGTAAATTTACTCTTAACTTATCCATTTTAAAGTAACAAATGAATAAGGTTGAACAAATATTTTGAGTTTAGAAGTTCAACAATTTTTTTGAATTGATGCAAGAAATAAACCTACACTCACACTCTTTATATAACACCGAGAATTTTGAAGTTGTTACAAGGTACATGAAATCTTACCTTATAAGGTGAACATGAGATCTTACCTTACAAGGTTAACAATTCCACTTACCTTGTAATACCTTGCACTTTCTCGAAGCCTGGCAAATAGATAATAGATAAGGTAAGGGACTTTATTTACCTTATAGGGTAAACTCACCATCTTACCTTACACTTTATCATGTGAACTAACGTGGACTAACACTGTTAACTTTTTAGGTGTTTACCTTATTTGTTTTGGAATTTTTCCATTTTGATGTGTCCTTGTGGAATTTTAACTGAAAAAATTGTTGGGTTTGAAATCGAGAAGGCGTCATGTGGAAACTTCAAGTTTGCAAACAATAGGAAGGTAATTCAGATGACAAATAAAAATAAATACTAAAACCATATTATTAATATGGTTTGGTCAGACGACCTACATATTAAAAATAATATTGAAAAAAACTTAAAATCCTATTGGGAGAAAATCTCCTCCTAAACGAAAATCTTAAAAGACTATATTGTGAATGCTATTATGTTATGGTATGAGAAGGGGGTCTTTTATTTATAGATGTCCAAAACATTTCCTTCAAGAAAGAGGTTAGCCAAATATGAAAAAATTTTATATTTTCCTTTCAGGAAAAGCAAAAGTAAAAGTAATCATGGCAACTTTTATTTTTCTTCTAAGAAAAAATAAAACTTAAATATAGTAAGAAAATCAGGGCAAAAACCCTAACAAATCTCCCCCTTTTTGGCTTGATTTTCTTCACTTGATCCGTCTTCTCTTCATATCACATGCATGAATTTCGTTCTTGATATAATCTTTATAACTGCTGCTTGACATGGTTAAAAATAAGGTTTAAAATATCATGGTTAAAAATTAGTTTAAAAGTAATATTTTATTTTTATTTTTAAAAATGTAGCAGCAGGAGTGTTGAAAATATTGTTGAAACTTGTTCTCCATATGTAGTTCGACAAAAATCTTCATTATCATCCAAATTGTTGCATCTTGATTTTAAAACCTATTTAAACCTGTTTAATCTCGTTTCACCACACCATTAGACCATTGAACTGTAAGCTCTGATACCACTTGTTGGGTTCGAAATCGAGAGGGCGTCATGCAGAAGCTTAAAGTTTGCAAACAATAGGACGGTAATTCAGATGACAAAGAAAAATAAATACTAAAAATATATTATTAATATGGTTTGGTCAAATGACCTACATATTAAAAATAATATTGAAAAAAAACTTAAAATCCTATTGGCAGAAAATCTCCCGCTAAACGAAAATCTTAAAAGATTACATTGTGAATGCTATTATGTTATGGTATGAGAAGGGGGCCTTCTATTTATAGATGTCCAAAACCTTTTCTCCAAGAAAAAGGTTAGCCAAATATGAAAAAGTTTTATATTTTCCTTTCAGGCAAAGTAAAAGTAATTATGGTAACTTTTAGTTTTCTTCGATGAAAAAATAAAATTTAAATATAATAAAAAATTCAGGACAAAAACCCTAACAAATCTCCCCTTTTTGGCTTGATTTTCTTCAGTTGATCCGTCTTCTCTTCATATCACGTGCATGAACTTCGTTCTTGATATAATATTCATAACTGTTGCTTGCCATGGTTAAAAATATGGTTTAAAATATCATGGTTAAAAATTGGTTTAAAAGTAATATTTTATTTTTATTTTTAAAGATGCAGCAGCAGGAGTGTTGAAAATATGGTTGAAACTTGTTCTCCATATGTAGTTTGACAAAAATCTTCATTATCATCCAAATTGTTGCAGCTTGATTTTAAAAACACTTTGAACTTGTTTAATGTCGTCTCACCACACCATTGGACCATTGAACCGTAAGCTCTGATACCACTTGTTGGGTTCGAAATCGAGAGGGCGTCATGCAGAAGCTTAAAGTTTGCATACAATAGGACGGTAATTCAGATGACAAAGAAAAATAAATACTAAAAACATATTATTAATATGGTTTGGTCAAACGATCTACATATTAAAAATAATATTGAAAAAAACTTAAAATCCTATTGGGAGAAAATCCCCTCCTAAACGAAAATCTTAAAAGATTACATTGTGAATGCTATTATGTTATGATATGAGAAGGGAGTTTTCTATTTATAGATGTCTAAAACTTTTCCTCCAAGAAAGAGCTTAACCAAATATGAAAAAGTTTTATATTTTCCTTTAAGGAAAAGTAAAATAATTATGGTAACTTTTATTTTTCTTCTAAGAAAAAATAAAACTTAAATATAGTAAGAAAAACAGGGAAAAAACACTAACAAAAATTTGCCCTATAGTCTCCGAACTCGTATATACCTATGCATCCATTCCTTCTCACCGTGAAAACCAATGGAGAAGCGAACTTAGAAAGCGAATATGTCTAATTTGAGACCTTTGACACATTATCACTAATTTGAGGGTAAAAGCAAGTTGCAGAATTAAGAATTAGCTTTTGGTATTAATGCCGCTAAAGAAATGAATGGCAAAATTTGTTAATTTCTATCGAGTATTTAGTTTGAAATTTAAACTTGCTTATCCTTCTTTGATACTCTAATTTTAATAGAAAATAACTATGAAAAGTTGGGACAAACCTAGTGCTATTAGAGGTACTAGTGATCAAGTGATGATTCACGCGCATCAACTTATGAATTTAGAATTCATTACTGCATCTGAATCTCCTTCACTGATTATGATGATTAGGAGACTTGCTACTTATTTTTGAAGAGTTGGTGGTGATAAAGAAATGGACCTTGGGCCTAACTCAACCTCAAAAGATAGCTCAATAGGTGAGGATTACCCAAGTCTATATAAGCAAACTACTCGTCCATTCCCCAACCAATGTGAGACTGTTACCCACTCTATCAAGTGGTTACAACACTCACAATTACAGAGAATAATTACATTGATGCATACATACTAGTAGCAGTTGTTATGTATGATATCCGTTTAATTATGATCATTAACTTTCTCTTGCTTGAGCCCTTTCTTGTAGATCTGAAAAGAAGCAAAGAACCTACTAGTTACCTCCTTCTGGACTGAGGAGGACAGTGTTCAAGAATTCCTTGGCCATCTACTCCTTGGATAGTAAAATACGTGAAAATTGCAAAGTTGCTTCAAGATATCATCTAACATTACAAAGAATTATCTGATAATACAAATACAATTGGGTCTACAAATGCTCCATTGGCTCAATATATTGAGGCAAAGGAACGACATTTACAAACTCGATAGCATTTACACTTTCTTTGACTAGTTTTTATTATGCTGTATAGTCACTTTATGTATTGAGGTAATGGAACCCTTTTCCCGACTCTATATCATTTACATCCTTAACAATAAGACAACAAAGAGGTGATTCTTGAACAAAGAAGGGACAAACGTGAATATATTTTCTTAGCGGACCAAATTGTTTTGCTACTTAGTAATTGGTGTTCAAATTTGAATGTATTCATGGCTCATTGGTCGAATGATTTTCATATTCTAATGAAAAGGGTTTTCTTAACTTAGGATATGCTAGAATGTCTATGCGACTAAATGCTTCTTTCTAGTTTAATTTTATTGTGATAGTGTCACGATCAGATTTCTCAAGTCATGATGACGCCTACTTTATTCCCCAGTAGGCAAGCCAAGTTATAACCCGGAATAATAGGTAGCGGGTTAACAGGTAGAAATAAAAAAGATTGCGTCTTATGATAGCAATAGTAATAACAAGTGACAAACAAAAAGGAAACATATACCATATATTAAAACGAGCGAAGGAAAAAGGACCAAATACACAAACGAATCCCTCTCAATACCTGATAAAGTTGGTACTAGAGCCACTGCTAAAATATACCTAGAGTACTAGACAGAATTCAAAATATATCCAATACATATATAAGCAGTCTCGAGTATAAAAGACTAAACTAGAGTAGATAGAGGAGAATTAATCTCAGATGATAGTAAGCTTACCCTGCTCCAAATTAGTACTGGAAGGTAGGAATTACGTCAATGTTGGCTGCTGTTACTCGGATCTACATCAAGAAAAAGATGAAGAAGAGTAATATGAGTACCAAAGAAATGGGTACTTAGTAGGCATCATAGGCCGACTGAGCTAAATACAGAAAAGGTATAACTACAATGTGATGGTGTAATCTAAGTCATTAGTAAACAGGGATAGAAAGGTAAACAACCACCAAGCTATGCAAATGCGGTAAAGAAATAAATATAAATGATACAGAAAATAAATAACGTAGTAATAACAAACAAATCAAACATAACCTCATTGGGCCCCCATAAGCCTGCTAGGCATACTGAAAAAGACAATTAATCCAACCATACTCCCATAAGTCGGTGGGACACACAAGAAGTAATTAATGAAAATAAATATAAATAATCTATAACTGAAATCCATCCAACAAAACATAATAGCTATCCAGATATGCACTGGCTTGAACCGACACCAATGGATAGTAACGAGAGGCCAGACATCGGACTCGAATCGGTAGTGATGGATAATAACAAGAGGACACGTGCCGAATTCCAACCGAGCATAGTGGGTAATAACGAGAGGCCAATAACTCATAAGCAGATGTAGGAATCGAACCAGAACTCAAAGGAACCACAACCATAATTATGTCGGACTCGAACCGAAACTCAAAGGAACCACAGTCATAATCAGATGCCGGACTTGAATCGAAACTCAAAGGAACTACAATCATAATCATGCCGGACTTGAACCGGAACTCAATGGAACCACAATCATAATCAGATGTAGGACTTGAACCGGAACTCAAAGGAACCACAACCATAATCAGATGTCGGACTCAAACCCGAACTCGTAATAACCATACCCAACTGTAATGTTAAAATCCATACCATACCATAACAATGTTAACGTGCTACCAAAATTCACAATCAATGACAAAAATAAAGTATTTACTAAACCTGAATAGAAGCTAAAATACGTCTAATTACCGTATGAATGTCTTAATTTAAAAGGAGCAAATTCAAGGTCTTGCAATTTAATTCCATATCCTAAAGTGATAAGAAACTATATTATATTGAAAGAAAAAATATCAAAATTTACTAGAAGGGGGTTCTAATCCGGGTAAATAAGGCATGTTATGCATATCAAATGGTACGCAACTACAACTACTTATTCAAAACTAACATAATAATACATAATTTCAGTAAACAAGTTCAATCTAAAGGTAAAATAAACCTAATCTACCTGGATACCAAAACTAAAATGTCTTTTTATGAAACCTTTGGATAGTGCCACTAAAAATCCAAGCTTGAACAACTTGATTTCTCTTTGAAAATTAAATACAATGAGTAAAATTATCCCTAAAACCTAAATTGATATGCCTTACACAAAGCAGAATATATTGTTTGTGGAAAACAAGGTAACTATTACAATTTTCCGTAATTTTTTCATGCATTTAGCTAACAATTGCTTAAATACCTCCCCACCGCCTAATTGTCCACTAATCTTATCCAAATTGTGGTATACTGCCACTTAACATAATTTGTGTAACCTTCCTTTCCTTCCACGAGGAAAGAGAGTTGTAATTACTTTATTAAATTATCCTATTATATATCTATTCGGGTATTGCATAAGTTCATGATAAAATGAATATAATATTTTAAATATATCATAAAGAATAGAAAATTATTTCTAGTAAAACCTCTATTATATAATAATAATATTTTAATATTTATAGATTTATTATCTTCACTTAAAATGTTAATAGACTATAAAAGCTACTATAAAGTAATTAAATATATCATATCTAAAGAATAATAAATTATATTTATATCAAATGCCAAATTAAATTAAATAATCCACAATATATTTAGATATTACTAAAATTCTCCAACGAACTATCTGAGAATCAAACTATCAGTCCCAACAAGTCATAAATAACTTGGGACAATTATAGAAAAGTTCTGCATATCAAAAACATGTTAAAATACTGAAAAATGACTGTGAGGGTCATCACAACATCTACTACTAAAAGGAATTTCAGCTGCAAAAGTAAAGCATAAAGACATACCTAAGGGCTCAAACGGGTAAGGATACTAGGCGCGCTTATCACGCTCAGGAGGAAGGCCGGTTAGGCGGTCTAAAGCATATCAGGAAACTCGCGAACCATAGGATAGAGTCACAAGATAGTTAGACTCACAGCACTGACATCCCGAACATAAGCAAGAAATGACTCCCAACCCCTCGATATCAGTATCCTAGCCCGAATGTAAAAAAATAATCCCCGTCAGCATGCAGCTAACAAAACCCTGCCACACAATCGGGGTACGCCAAGCAAGGCTAAAGTAACTTCGTAGCAAAATAATCTAAGATCTTATGACAAGGAGATAATCAATCCCTGTCTAAAATCACATCGAAATCTATCATATCTAGGACACTGAGATCAACCTGAGTACCAAACTCCCGAATGATCACTAAACACGATCTATATACCTGATCCACTACTAGAGAATCACCCACTAGGATAACTATATGCAATGGCACAAATAAAGACTTCGACCATGAACCCAACCACGATGCAAAATAAGCAAAAACATATGAAAATGTGGAATCATGATCAATCAAAGTAGAAGCTGACTGATGGCATACGAAAATCATACTTGTGGTCACAACATCCAAAGCCTCAGCCTCAGATCTACCTGGTACAACATACGAATAACCTTGTCTACTACTAGACTAGGTGCCTGTCTGACCACCTCTAGAATCTTGGGGACCACCCCCGACTCTATACATCACCCCTACCTAATGGCGGCACCAACCCGATCGGCTATGCAATCAAAACTGAAGGTTCTGAGGACACACTGTTGACACCCAATTTTGATTTTTTTTTTTTCATAAAATTAATTTTTCGATGCTTAGGATTCTTGAATATTTTGTAAGATATTTTTTCTTAATTTTAACATTAACAGTTTGAAAAGGATTTTTTTCTTCGTATCTTTTCTATTAAAGTACTAATATCACATCTTATAATTTTACTTAAAAAATATATATATTTAAATTATCAGTTCACTACTTTTCCTAAAATAAATAAGTAGATATATGTTAGCGTACTAACATAACACTTGCTATATTATTTATATTTTTGTAAATTTACTCTATTTTTTAATTTATTTTTTTACTTATTTTTATATGTATATGTGTACGTTCACTTTTGAAAAAAATTAATTAGAACAAATAACCATCGTTGAATTAATTAAGTGAAGTCAATTTGACAGAATTAGATTAATACTTATCAATTTGGGCCAGTTTCTTCAATCAATTTTTAGCCCTTTAAAATTTAATTAAAACCAGCCCAAAACCTCCATAAAATTGCCCCAACCCAATAACAACATTTTGACATGGCCCAATTTACCATTATCCCCTTTAATTGATTAAACAACATCAACATCAGCAATACGACCAAAACATCCTTAAATCTCCTCTTCTTTATGTGAAATTCAATCAAACCAACCTTCAATCACCTCAATCATGGAAAATCCGTCAAAATCCTTGGCTTTTGCAGACCCAATTGTATTCTCTATCACTTCAAGATGAAGGCTTTTACTCCATTTCCTTCTCTTTTTCATTTTTTTTGAATTTTAAATTTTAGTTTCTTGAAAAAGCTGTTGGAGCCACATTTTTTTGGCCTATAAATACAACCTCCTATTAATTCATTAGAGGAGAGACATCAAGTTCCCTATTTGCCTTTATTTTCTTAATTGGAATCGAATTCGAGTTCGAATTAAAGAGGTCGTGATCTCGTCTATAATACTCTGTATAAAACTTAGCTTAGTTCAGCTCCTAGTGCATGAAAGGAATCCATGGATGGACATCCAACATACCTTAACGGATGAATTTCTTAAAGTTCATGGGTGAATTCTTGAGACTGCTCTTGGTTTCTTGAGAGCTAGGGTTTGTAATTTAGAGAAAAAGCTCTTGAATTTTGGGGGAAATTAACAAAGAATGAACTTCTAAAATGTTTTTAGGGATTAAGTATTCCATCTGGGTGGATTAAAATAATGGGATAAGATTGTTTTAGACCTGAAAAAAATATTAGATTTTCATGAAATTTTTTTGATATGGGCCCTTGGCGCGATGCGACGCTATCACTAGAAACTAAAAACTGGAAAACTAGTCAATGGTGCGATGAGGGGAAATTGCGGTCCTGCACTAATTAGGACTTGGAAGTTCTCCGCGACGCGGTGGCAAAGCGCTGCAACACTGGAAATTGCCAATGCCAAATTGGCCTATGGCGCGATGCGTCAAAATCGCGATACCTCACTGGAAATTGACAATTTATATTTTGACTTTCTCTGTAATGCGCTGATGGGTAAAATGACGGTGTTTAACGACTGAAACTTAAAATCTCCATAACTTCTTACCCAGTTATCGGATTTGGGCAAATTTTATATGTTTGAAAGCTAATTCAATTTCCTATGTAATGGCAGACTCTAAAAATGAAAAATAATGAACTTTTTAGAAATTTTATATATGAATACTCATGTATTGGTACTTAGATTATGCTAGGGAAATACGAGGTGTTAGACGAACATAAATGGTAATTAAAGATCTGGCATAACTTTCAATAATAAACATGAGTCGGAAAAACTGGGTCCTCAGACTATGAGAACTCACTAAGAGTCGAGATACAGGTGATGATGTCCTTAGTCAATCATGCTAGAAACAATAACTAGAACCTACATTATAAGACAATGTTGCACATAGACATATATGTGGGTCAGTACTTTTGGAATGTACGGAGTATGCGGGGGTGAATGCATAAGTCAAACAAGAATGAAATATATAAGTGCACTTTCAAATGATGCATGCTAAGGGTAAATGACTCACCTTGGACCTAAGTAAAACTAAAAACTGCAAGATCATAAAACATGGATATTGAAACATATGAATAAACTTAGTGAGCCATATCACTTAATTTCTAAAATCTTTACTTTTATTCTTTCTTATGGGAGATTCTTTTAACCGACATAAACTATGTGAGTTACATGGAGTCCAACGTCTAACCCATATTGGGGAGAACTTTTCTACCCTTGCCATCAGAATAGAACCTTAGCTTAAGTGATCACTATACTTCATCCATATTGGGTAAAAACTTAACCTACGGTGGCTCGTAGTTTCCATTAATTTAGGATACTATCATCCACATTCCTATCTCAATGCTAAATACTACTCCCAAAATATGCAAATGCTTATACTTAAGAAATCTACCTTAAAATAGCATAAGGGTTTATAGAATGAAAACCAGTTATGCTTCTCTTTACTTAAAATCATAATCAAGATGAACACTTGTGGATTCATGTCTTATCTTTAGATCAAAGGATCAAGCTTTCTTGAATCATGCTATATTGCATACGGATGGAACTTTAAAAGCTTAGACTTTCTTGCTACTTAATACTTCTTCTTAAATCTTGAAAATCTTACTTTATTTCATGGCACTTATTACAAAATATCAGGCTCAATAATCCATATAGAAATCTTTCATCAAAATCCAAAACAAAGTAATGAAATTCAAATTACAATATCAATATTAAAGTTCAAAACATGGGTTTTGTAACCTTTATACATCTTTAGAATTTAAATCACAAGATATGGGTATACTTTAGTATATAAGAATTTAAGGGGTGAACCCTAATGTAAAACATGTAAATTCAATCTTAAAAATCATGCTTTTCATGCACAAAGATAGAAGATTAACCTTGTTCAAAACCCTACATACCTGAAATTTCTTGACTTGTGAGGAGGACTTTAACTTTGAAACTTGAGAGATGACTTGGTGAGAAAACCCTAATATTGTTGTTCTTATAGAAGAGAGGATAAAGATGTTGTTAATTGACTGAAAGAGTGAGGAAAATAACACCTCTCTAGGGTATAGGTCGTGGGTTGGGAGTTATAAGTAGGGAAAATACCAAAAAGTCCCTTACTAAACTTACAAAAATTAATCACCAGTTGTCACGAGTCAATCTTATGACTCTTTAGACGAGGATACAAGTTGGACTAGTAATTTATAAGCTTAGCAGTGGAAAATATAGCACACATTGGTCAACATATAAGTGGTATCTTATGAATCATTACATGTTCATATGACTTGAAGTAACCCCTCGTAACTTGGACAAATACTTAGGGAACCTATACTGCTGAACTTATGACTTCACTTCATACCACTCGTAGCATGCAATAATGATTTCAAGGGTAAAATCATAACTAAACTAGAACTCTAACAACCCCATTCTACCATAGCAACAACTTACAACTTATGACTAGTATGTTATATCTACGACTTAAGAATATGAGTCATAAGTTGCATAGTGGATTTCAAATACGTGGTAATACATGGCTAGGTATTGATTGAAATAGATTTGGAAGAGATAAGATTCAAATGGAATTCAAATAGAATGATAAGAAAATTATGTAAAAATATGTGTGACAGTAGAGTAGCCAGATGATATAAGAGTTGTGGAAGTGATAGATACAGTGGATAATAACTTGATCACAGTAGATGTTCCTATTGAGGAGAGATAAGGCTAGAAGTATTAACAACGGTCATTATAAACTTTGAGAGTGATGGGATTGCTAACTATGATGAAATGGATAGTGCATTACATGACATAGACTCTTATAAGTATGCCCCTAAGAAGTTGGATCTTTACTTGAAGAACAAAGCCACATCTCCTGCATGACCATCGATTGAAGAACCACTAGTATTGAATTGAAAGATATCCTAAATTAATTGGAGTATGCATTCTTGGGGGACAACAATACATTACCAGTAATTATTGCGGTAGATCTGGCAGGAGCACAGGTGGAAGTTTTGATATTAGTATTACATAAGTTCAAGAGAGCTGTTGGGTGGACCATTGCAGACATCGTGGAGATTTCACCAGGTATATGTACACATAAGATACAACCTAAGCTAGACAACATTTCCAATATTGAGCATAAAAAATGACTAAACCCTCATATGCAGAAAGTGGTGAAAAAGGTGATAATCAAGTAGTTAAATACTGGGGTATTTTTTCCCATTGCTGATAGCAAATGCGTAAGCCCGATTCAATGCATGCTAAAGAAAGAAGGAATCACAGTGGTTCCAAATGAAAAAATAAGTTAGTACTAATGAGGGCAGTGATTTGTTGGAGAGTGTGCAGGGATTACAGAAAGCTGTACAAGTAGACACAAAAAGACCACTTCCCTATGTCGTTCATGGATCAGATGCTGGAAAGACAAGCAGGCAGGGGTTTTTGTACTATTTTATTGACAGGTATTTGACTTACAATCAAATTATGATTTCTCCCAAAGATCAAGAAAAAACTACCTTTACTTGCCCCTGTGGGACCTTTACATTCAAAAGGATGCCGTT
Source organism: Capsicum annuum (assembly GCF_002878395.1). Lineage (NCBI taxonomy): Eukaryota > Viridiplantae > Streptophyta > Magnoliopsida > Solanales > Solanaceae > Capsicum > Capsicum annuum. Next base: position 2,788,051 of record NW_025820315.1, read on the forward strand.
TGGACTATGCAATGTACCTGCCACTTTTCAAAGATGTATGATGAACATATTCTCTGATATAGTGGAATACACGATCAAAGTATTCATGGATGAATTTTTAGTGGCCGGGGATTCTTTTGATAATTGTTTCGCTCATATGACCAATGCACTGTAAAGATGTGAAAAGTGCAATTTAGTGCTAAACTGGAAAAATATCACTTTATAATGAGAGAAGGTATTGTTCTAGGACATAATATCTCCAAACATGGTACTGAGGTAGACCAAAAAAAATTGAGGTGATTGAAAAATTTCCACCACCAGTATCAGTTAGAGGCATAAAGAGCTTTTGGGGTTATGCAATTTCTTATAAGAGGTTCATCGAGGAATTCTCTACAATTGCAACTCCTCTATGCAAAATTTTAGAGAAGGAGGTGAAGTTTTGTTTTATGATGCTTTCCTCAAGTTTTTCAAATGCTTGAAGGAATGACTGACTTTGATACCAATTATTGTGTCACCTGGCTGCACCTTTTAAGGTTATGTATGATGCAAGTGGAGTGGCCTTGGGTGCTGTCCTAGTCCAAAGAATAAAGAATACATTGCATCCGATCTACTATGCCAACAAATCTTAAAGCCCTACTCAAAAAAATTATACAGTCACAAAATAGGAGGTACTTACATTAGTTTTAACTTTTAAGAAGTTTTGGACTTATTTGATTGGGACCAAGGTGATAGTTCACACTGACCTTACATCTTTGAGGTACTTAGTATTAAAGAAAAATGCCAAACCAAGATTGATTCATTGGGTTCTCTTGCTGTAAGAGTTTTATTTTGAGGTCAAAAATTAAAAAGGAAAAAAAAATTAAGTTACAAAGCACTTATCCAGACTTGAAGAGGATACCATGCAGAAACTAAAAGATAATCTTAAGATAGATGATGATTTTCTAGATAAAAAGGTGTTAGTGGCATCTCAGGATTTAATTCCCTGGTTTGATGATTTTGCTAGCTACTTGGTAAGTGATCTTATCCCAGATGATCTATCCTTCCTGAAGTCCGTGTTAGTTGGGGGTTTATTCCATTAACTCCTTATGTTTTAGAGGATTTTAGACTAGATGATCAAGCTGTAAGTTTATCATTTAGCTTATTATTTATTTTAGACATGTGTGTTATATTACAGTATTCTATCCTACCAGTTCGTTAATAGTTTATCTTTGACATACGTTATTTCAGTATTTCTTTATTCAGTACTGACAGTAGGTACTAGTTCATAGGTTCTCTTGGGGATAAATTATAGCCTTAAGCCCCGTGTCATGACTAGGGGTAGCCTCAAGTCATGAAATTATTGTATTCCACGACAAGTGCCATTATGAACCTCATTTTTGAGTCATGACAAATTGGTATCAGAGTAGCCAAGTTTTATTAGTCTCAACGATGTAAGAATAGGATGTCTAATCTCATGGATTGGTACATTGACATTCGTATCTATGTTTGAGAGGCTATAGGAGGTCTTTAGGAAACTTTGCTTATTTTATTCCTTATCATGTAAATTTCTTATATAACTTGTGTTCTGAGTTGTGTTTCACTCTTTCTATGAAGATTATGTTGACTAGGTTCTACGAGAGTAGAGATGCATAACCTTCTACCAAGGGGTAAGCCTCGAGTCAAGGATGGACTCGAGGGAGTGGATGGGTTTGTGGATCAACACCATCAAAGGAGAGTTCTAGAGGACTCTCCCTTGAGCCTTGTGTTGGTTACTCTTCAGATGGTTATATTTGGATAGTCTTTTTAGAGCATTGTGGATTATGTCAAAATGACAGAAGACATTTTTAGAGCATCTTAGGGAGGTGCTAAGAAAGTGCATTATTTTGGTGAGTTTAGAGGTCCTATTCTTCATGGTAAAGATTTTATAGTTTCTCATAGATATCAGGGTAGGCCAGTGCAGGTGGCTTTATAGAGTTTACGTGGTTGATCTTTGAGTTTAGCTATTTAGGGTAGCCATTTGGGCTCAACGGTACTTTTTTCTGTTGAGGCAAGCCTTAGGACTTGTTATGTGTTTCATGAGGTTGGCTATTTGGCCAAGGACTGTCCTCACCACGTGATTATGACTACTTCTATTTTTGCTGCGAAGGGTAGAGGTACTACTATAGGCATGAGAGGTAGAGGTAGTGGAGCCTATGATGGTAGTCATGGGGATACTCAAATAGTTAGTGGTCATGGTCAGTGCTATGTTATACCCACTAGGCTTGAGGTGGAGGCTTCTAATGCTGTGATCATAGGTATCGTCCTAATTTGTTTTAGATCAGTATCTGTGTTATTTGACCTCTAATTAACCTTTTCCTATATGTATACATATTTTGCTTTGGGTTTGATTATTTTAGTGATCCTCTTGCTATGTCTATTTATGTATCTACCCTAGTAGGTAATTCTTTAGTGGTGGATCAGGTGTATCAATCTTGTGTTGTGACTTTTACTGCACGTGAGACTTTGGTAGATCTACTTGTGTTAGATATGGTTGATTTTGATGTTATTTTGGGTATGGATTGGTTGGATCCTTATCATGCTATCTTAGATTGTATTGCTATGACTGTAACTTATATCTTAGAAATGTGTGCTTTATTCGGGTCCTAAGAGGGTTATATCTTATTTTTAGGTTCGTAGATTGGATGAGAGAAGATGTTTATCTTATTTGGATCATATTCATGATACTATTTTATTTCACCTTCTTTCTTAGATTCTGTCCATGTTGTTAATGAGTTTATGGATGTGTTTCTGACGGATTTTCTCGGTATGCCTCTGGATCATGATATTGATTTTTCTATTGAGGTTGAGAAGGGCACCAAGCCTATTTCTATTCCTCTTTATAGGGTAGCCCCAACCAAATTGAAGGAATTAAAGGATCAGTTGTAGGAATTATTGGATAGGGGATTTATCTGATCGAGTGCATTGCTGTGGGGTTCGCCTGTCTTGTTTGTGAAGAAGAAAGGGTGTATGTATATATGTATGTGTATTTTTTATCAGTAGTTGAAAAAGGTGATGGTTTAGAATAAGTATCCTTTTTCTTATATTGATGACTTATTTGATCAACTTCATGGTGTTGTAGTATATTCGAAGACTGATTTGAGGTTCGATTATCACTAGGTGAGGATTAAAGCATCGAATATTCCAAAGATAGCTTTTTGGAATTGATATGGTCATTCTGAGTTCCTTGTCATGTCCTTTGGGTTGACCAATGCCCCAACGGCATTCATGGATTTGATGAATCAGGTGTTCTTATATCTCGATTCCTTTATTATAGTATTATAGATGATATCTTGGTTTATTCCAATAATGAAGTTGATCATAAGGAGCATTTGTGGATTGTACTTCAGATATTGAGGGATGAGAAGTCGTATGATAATTTCTCTAAGTGTGAGTTTTGTTTGGAGTCTATTTCTTTCTTGGGTCATGTGATCACTAAGGAAGTTACCAGGGTTTATCCAGCCAAGGTTGTAGTAGTTTGTGATTGGGATAAACCTATTTTGCCTTTCGAGATTTAGAGTTTTGTTGGCTTGGTGTGTTTTTATCAGTGTTTTGTTGAGTGTTTCTATTTTATTGCATCTCTTTTGACTAAGTTGACTCAGTAGAAGATTTCCTTTTAATGGCCTGATGCTTGTGAGGGGAGCTTTAAAAAACTCAAGGATTTGTTGACTTTAGATCCTACCTTGACTTTGACCAAGGAAGGCATGCATTTCACCATGTTTTGTGATGCTTCAAGTGTTGTATTAGGTGTTATGCTGATGCAAAAGGGAAAGGTTATTGCTTATGCATCTCATCTATTAAAGCGTTATAAGAGGAATTATCCTACCCATGATTTAGAGTTATGCGTAGTTGTGTTTGCTTTGAAGTTGTGGAGGCACTACTCGTATGGAGTCCATTGTGAGATCTTCTTAGATCATATTAGCCTTCGGTACTTCTTCTCCTAGTGAGATCTTTCTATGAGGCAGCGCCGTTGGCTTAAGTTGCTTAAGGATTATGACTTGACTATCTCTATCATCTGGGCAAGGCTAATTAGTTGCAGATGCCTTGCAATGAAAGTCAACTAGTATGGGTTTCTTGGCTCATATATTGACCCAGGAGTGGCTTTTAGCCTTATAGGTTTAGTCTTTAATTAACCAGATAGTTAGGCTTAGTATTTCAACACATAGGCACGTTTTGAAATTTGTGGAGGCTAGATCTTCTTTGATGGAGAAGATTCGAGCTCATCAGTTTGGTGATGTTCGATTGAGGTTGATTCGAGATAAGGTGTTGACTTGTGTGGCTAAGGAAGCCTCACTTGATTCAGATGGAGTTTTGAGGATTGGTGTAATAGCCCACCTCAGATTGAATTTTGTCCATCATACGGCTCACCCCTTGAGTTGTATGAACAACATATAAGTCGTTGGTGAGACTCATACTCACAAAAGTATGGCCAGATGGCCTTTTTATTAAAGGTATGACTCTACTCCTAGAAGTCATCAAGTAGGTATGAGTCGTATGAAGCTAAGTCATAACAACATCAGTGTATACTCTAAGAGTAGTATGAAGGTGATACGAGTAGTATGTTGAACTTATATGTTGATTAGAGTGTGCCCTCCGAGGTTCTTCCAAGCTTACGAGTCACGAAGACCAGTTGTACCCTTGCATACGAGTCATAAGATCAACTGATATAGACTGGTTCATACATTCTAAGAAGTTACGTTCATGGACTTTTTAGTCTTTTACCCCTTATAACTCCTAACCCATAACATTTAAACCTTAAAGGACATTAATTTTCTCCTCTTTTCCATCGATTAAACAACACAAAAGCTTCCATTTCATTCTCAATAACAAGGTTAGGTTTTTCCTTAAGATCATCTCCCAAGTCTCCAAAGCCAAAGTTTGCTTTACCAAGTCAAGAAATCTAAGGTATGTGTGGTTTATGAACGAGGAATTTCTTCCATCCTTGTGCCTAAAATTTTTTTTAAAAGTTTAAATTATATAAATTACAATTAGGGTTCATACCTAAATTCTCTTACTTTGAGTTTATGATATTATCATGTGATTGAAGTAGTAAAGTGCATATATGTTTCCATCTATCTTTGTTTTAACTTGAAGATTCTCTATTAGGGGTTGAATATCATGAGTTAGATTTGCTATATTGATTAAAGATTTCCAATTAAGTTTTGAGCATGACATTATATCACAAGTTACATGAAAGCAAACATGAGATTTAAGGTTAAAACGTAAGCCCTAAGTATACAAGCAAGATTTGATCTTTTGATCTAATGACTAGAATTGAAATCCACAAGTATTCACTTTGATTATGATTTATAGTAAAGAGAAGCATAATTGGTTCTTAGTATACAAACCCTTATGCTATTTCTAAGGTGGATTTCCTAAAAGTATGAGCATATAAGTATTCTGGGAGTAGTATTTAGCACTGAGATGGGAATGCGGATGAGTATATCCTAAATTCTCAAAAACTACAAGCCAACATAGGTTAAGCTTTTTCCCACTATGGATAAAGTTAAGAATACTGATCAATAAGTTAAGGTTCTATTCACATGGCTAGGGTAGGAAAACTCTCCCTGACGTGGGTAAGATGTTGGACTCCATGATAGCTCACATGGCTTATGTTGGTTAGAAGAATATCCCATAAGAAAGATTAAAAGTAAAGATTTTAGAAACTAAGCATTATGGCTCACTAAGTTAATCATATGCTTCTTTATTAAAGATTTATAATCTTGTAGTCTAAAGTTTTCCTTAAGCTCAAGGTGAGTCATTTACTTTTAGCATGCATCATTTGAAAGCTTGTATATTTACTTGGGTACTATTTTACTTATTTATTCACCACCATATGATCAGTACATTCAAGAAATATTAATCCACATATATGTCTGTGTGCTACATTGTCTTATAGTGTAGGTTCTGGTACCCATTTGTAGCAGCATAATTGACTTTGGCATCATTACCTGTATCCTACTTTTGGTGAGTCCTTATTGTATGAGGACCCTATCTTCTAGATATGTGTTTTCTTTGCTGGATGTATCTTAGTTATTGAATTCAGTTTATGTCGGGGTCAACTGGGGTCTATCCCACTATCTCTTTAGTCATTAGTAGAAGCTTTTTTCTAGTGAATGTTAAGTTTAGGTTCAAGAAGTTTATGCAATGATTTTTACATTACCGATTCACTTTCATTTATGAGATTTCTTATCTTTAGTTTTCTTTATATGTTACACATCTTAATTATGCGAGTTCTGAGCTAAAATAATATGATGGGTTAGTTTGGGGCTAGTCGTAGACCTGAGTATCGTGTGACTTCAACGGGTTATTCTCGGGTTGTTAAAAACTTGGTATCAGAGCATAAGGTTTTAATGAATGCTAGCGAGTCATACAAGCCACGTTACGTAGAGTCTTGATCATGAGTGTGAAACGTGCCACATTCATGAGCAAGATTCTATGGAACGAGTTAGGAATCATTAATTCTTTCATATCTATCATGTTTACAGTTGTCTCTATCTACCTTAACTCATGCTTTTATGTGATAGAATATGCCTCTTCGTCAAACCGACGCACGCAGAAATAATGATCAACCACCCTTGCAAGCCAACCCTTTGATTGAGAATGTGTCTCATGCTAAGTTTTGAGCTGCTTTTCAAGCGTTGGCCCAAGTTATGACCACCATTGTTTAGGGGAATCAACAGGGAAAGGTCCTACTTTAAGAGAATGGTAATTTAGCTGTAGCCCAGTTTTAGGATATTATGAGGTTGAGTCTACCCGAGTTCTATGGGTCAAAGGTGGCTGAGGACCCATAACTCCTTATTGATGAGGTGAGAATGATAACTCAGATTATGTATATTACTAAAAAAAGAGTGTAGAGTTGGCATCCTATAGGTTGAAGGATCTAGCTTATAATTGAGTTACAATATGAAAGGATGGTAGGGGTGAGAATGTAGCATTTATGAGTTGGCAGGTGTCTTAGAATGCTTTTATGGATAGGTTATTTTTGTGTGAGATGAGGGACGCTAAGGTAGAGGAGTTCATGAATTTGAGGCTGGGCTCTATGACGGTAAATGAGTACTGCCTTAAGTTTATTTAGTTGTCTAAGTATGCTCCCAGGTTGTTATCTGATTCTAGATCTTGTATGAGCAAGTTTGTTACTGGAGTGTATGATTTGATAGTCACGGAGTGTAGGACTGCCATGCTAATTGGACATATGGATATTTCTAGGATGATGACTCATGCTCAACAGATTGAGGCAAAAAAATTAAAGGAAAGAGAGAAGAGGAATAAGAGATCTTGGACCGGATTGTTTACGCTTAGACAACCAAGGTTAAGAGGTGGAAGCCATTCACAGTTTCAAGGCCATTTATTAGTGCCTACACCATCTTTAGCTAGTGCCTCTGCACCCAAAACTAGGCAGGATCAATGGGGCAGGACTTTAAATTCCAAATCTCAAAACAGTGTAGTTAGGAGGACCAACTTCCTAACATGTGCAAAGTATGGCAGAACCCATCTCAGTGAGTGTTTAATGGTCAAAAGGGTTGTTATGGGCATGGTAAGATGAGCAATAGATCAAGGAGTGCCCATATGCAAAGAAGGGAAGCAAAAATACTCATTATTAGGCACATGCTACTAATTCAGCTCCTCAGCCAGGCTGCCCAGTTCCTTCCTAGAGCGCATATTCCAGTATCGATGGCATTCAACTCCAGAATCAGTTCTATGTTTTACCATCCCATTAGGAGTAGGAGAGTTCACCAGATATATTTAATGGTATACTTCATACCTTTCACCTTAATGTTTATGTATTGTTAGATCCGGGATTAAGTTTCTATTATGTAACCCCTCTAGTAGTCGTAAATTATAGGAAAGGTCCTAAAAATCTAAGCCTTTCTCAGTTTCCACTCTGGTGGGAGTCAGTTATTGCTAGACAAATCTATAGGTAGTGTCCTATTACTTTCCTCCATAGGATTATATTAGCGGACCTAATAAATTTTGCAATGGTAGACTTCAATGTCATTCTAGGCATGGATTGGCGCCATTCATGCTATGCGTCAATAGATTGTCGCACCTGTGTGGTGAAATTTTAGTTTTCTAATGAAGAAGATTTTTAGTGGAAGGGTAGTTCTGTATCTCCCAATAGTCATTTCATTTCTTATCTTAAGTCCAGAGAGTTAATATCAAAAGACTGTTTTTACCATTTAGTCTAAGTCAATGATACTAAGTCTGAAGTCCCAACAATTCAGTCAGTTCGAGTAGTAAATGAGTTTACAGAGTTTTTTCCCAAAGATCTTCCAGGGATACCTCCAGATAGAGAAATAGAGTTAGGTATCGATCTTCTTCCTAATACTCAACCCATCTCTATTCCTTAATACCGTATGGCTCCAGCTTTACTTAAAGAGTTAAAGGAGCATCTTAAAGATATCTTAGATAAAGGTTTTATCAGACCCAGTATTTCTCTGTAGGGTGCCCCGATCCTATTTATGCGCAATAAAGATGGCACTCTCAGAATGTGTATAGATTATAATTAACTAAAAAAGGTCACCATTAGGAATAAATATTCTATTCATAGAATCGACAATTTTTTTATCAGCTCTAGGGTGCCAGGTAGTTCTCAAAGATTGGCTTTAGATTAGGATATAATCAATTAAAAGTTAGGGAGCAAGACATTTCTAAGGAGGTACGACCATTTTGAGTTTGTGGTTATGTCATTTGTACTAACAAACTTTCCTACAACCTTTATGGATTTGATGAACAGGGTCTTCAAGTAGTACTTAGACATGTTTGTCATTGTCTGCATAGATGACATATTAGTGTATTCCAGAAGTGAGGAAGACTATGTAGGTCACTTTATGATTGTACTAAAAACCCTCAAAGATCGTTAGTTGTATGTGAAGTTTGGTAAATGTTAATTTTGGTTCGAATTTGTTACCTTCTTGGGGCCTATTTTTTCAGAGGCTAGTATTCATGTAGATCCTCAAAAGATTGATGTAGTTAAGACTAGCCTAGAACCATCACTCCATCTGATATAAAAGGCTTTTAGGATTTGGATGGGTACTACAAAAAATTTGTTGAAGGGTTTTCCTCTATAGCCATGCCATTAGCTAAGCTGACCCAAAAGAGAGTGAAGTTTATATATTTAGGTAAGTGTGAGAAGAGTTTCCAGGAGTTGAAGGATAGATTGACTTTGTCTGTAGTGTTAGCTTTTCTAGAAAGGTTAGATGGATTTGTGGAGTATTGTGATACTTCTAGAGTGGGGTTAGGTTATGTGTTGATGCAGAATGGGATAGTGATAGCCTTTTCTTCAGGCAACTCAAGGATCATAAAAAGAATTACCCAACTCACGAATTGGAGTTGGCTGCCGTAGTGTTTTCTTTGAAAATGTGGAGGCATTACCTCTATGGTGTACATGTTGATGTTTTTACAGATTATAAGTCTTTAGTACGTATTTACTCTGTAAGAGTTGAATTCTCATAAGAGAAGGTGGTTAGAGTTATTGAAAGACTATAACATGAGCGTGCTTTATCATCCGGGTAAGGCTAATATGGTGGCTGATGCACTAAGTAGGTTGTCCATAGGTAATGTGGCCCATGTGAAAGAGAAAGAGCGAGAATTAGCCAAAGAGGTACATAGATTAGCCTATTTGGGAGTCCATTTGATTGACAATGATTATAGGGAGTAGTATTATATAATGGTTCAAAATCATTATTTGTAGTAGAAGTGAAAGAGAAGTAGTGAATTGATCCAAAATTTAGCCAGACATTGGAAGCAGTCTGACAGTAAAAAGTTGAGGTCTTCTCCCAAGAGTGAGATAGTGTACTCTGATATTAGGGTAGACTTTGTGTTTTAATTGTGGATGGGTTGAGAGAAAGGATATTAGCCAAGGACCATGGGTCGAGGTATTCTATTCATCCAGGTGCTACTAAGATATACCGATACCTACGAGAAATTTATTGGTAGAATGGTATAAAAAAGGACATAACAATGTTTGTGGTAAAATGTCCCAATTGCCAGTGAGTCAAGGTTGAACACTAGAGACTTGGAAGTATGATGCAAGAGAATAGTATCCCTACTTGGAAGTTGGAAATTCTGAATATAGATTTTATTATAGGATTGACTCGTTCAAGACATCAACATGACTCAATTTGGGTCAAAGTAGATCGAATGACTAAGTCAACCTATTTTCTACATGTCAAGACTTCAGATACTGCAGAGGTTTATGCCCGAATGTATATCCGCGAGTTAGTAAGGCTTCATGGGATCCCTTTATCCATCATTTCAGACAAAGGCACATAGTCTACTTTACAGTTTTGGCAATCTTTTAAGAAAGGACTGGGTACAAAGGTCAAGCTTAGCACTGTTTTTCATTAGCAGACCGATAGTCAGGCTTAACGAATAATTCAGACGCTAAAAGACATTTTGAGGGCATGTGTTTTAGACTTCAAAGAAAGTTGGGATGACACTTGATGTTGATTGAGTTTGCTTATAATAACAATTATTATAATAGCATTCAGATGGCTCCGTTCGAAGCACTATATGGGAATAGGTATAAAGCACACATAGGATGGTTTGAGGTTGGAGAAGCGACATTGATTGGGATAGATTCTGTTCTTAAGGCTACGACTAAGGTTCAGTTGATTAAAGAAAGGTTAACGAGTACTTAGAGACATCAGTAGGCGATTGGGCATTCTTGAAGGCCTCTACTATGAAAGGAATAGTGAGATTTGGAAAGAAAGGGAAGTTGAGACTTTAATTTGTTGGCCCGTACAAGATAGTAAAGCGTGTAGGAGCGATCGCTTATGAATTGGATCTTCCATCAGAGTTAGCTGCGGTTCATATAGTGTTTCATGTTTCAATGGTCAAGAAGTGCATTAGAAATTCATCCTTAATAGATTCCCAAGAGAGTATTGGGGAAAAGTATAACTTGACTTATGAGGATATTCCATGGAGATACTTGATAAGCAAGCTCGAAAGGTAAGAAATAAGGAAGTGGCATCTGTGAAAGTCCTTTACAGAAACCAATTATTTGAAGGGGCCACCTAGGAAGCAGAAGCAGACATAATGGAAAAATATCCTCATATCTTTTATTCCAACTCAGTCCTTAGCAAAGGTTATAGTTATCGTTCAACTAAAATTTTTTTTGTTTAGGTCTGTCTAAGAGTTCTGAACTTGTATCATTTGTTGTGTATGGTTGGAACCTTGTAATTGATGAAAGCATGTTTATTAGTTGCTATTTGTGTAATTGATACTTTTCCACTCCTAAGTGATTCAACATTCGAGAATGAATGTTTTAAAGGGGGAGATATTGTAATACCCTATCTCAAAATAATTTTTGTCCATCACACATCTCACCTCTTGAGTCATATAAACAACATACGAGTCATAGGTGAGACTCATACTTATGATAGTATGGCATGGAGGGCTTTTTGTTAAAGGTACGAATCAACTCCTACAAGTCGCTAAGTAGGATATGAGTCATATGAAGCCGAGTCATAAGAATATCATTGTAGACTCCAAGAGATTCTGTCCAAGATACGAGCAGAGGGGGGATTGGAAGGGTGGTTCAGAATCGTATGAAGTTGATATCAGTTATTTATTGAACTTGTATGTTGATCACTGTGTACCCTCCTAGGTTCTGCCAAGCTTAAAAGTCGCGAAGACCAGTTGTACCCTTGCATACGAGTCGGAAGATCAACTCGTATAGACTCGCGAGTACATTCTAAGAAGTTACGTTCATATGATTTTTAGTCTTTTACCCCTTATAACTTCCAACCCACGACATTTAAATCCAAAAGGAAGTTATTATTGTCCTTTATTCCATTAATTAAATAACACAAAAGCTTCCATTTCGTTCTTAAGAACAAGGTTATGGTTTTCCTCAAGATCATCTCCCAAGTCTCAAAAGTCAAAGTTTGCTTAATCAAGTCAAGAAATCTAAGGTATGTGGGGTTTATGAACAAGGAATGTTTTTCATCTTTGTGCCCAAAATCTATTTCAAAGTTGAAATTATATAAATTGCAATTAGGGTTTATACCCAAATTCTCTTACTTTGAGTTTATGATATTATCATGTGATTGAAGTATTAATGTGCATATATGTTCTCATTTATCTATGTTTTGACTTGAAGATTCTTTATTATGGGTTGAATATCATGAGTTTGATTTGATGTTTTGATTAAAGACTTCCAACTTAGTTTTGAGAATCATATTGTATCACAAGTTACATGAAAGCAAGCATGAGATTTAAGGTTTAAACATAAGCCTTAAGTTTACAAGCAAGATTTGATCTTTTGATCTAATGAAAAGAATTAAAATCACAAGTATTAACTTTGATTATGATTTATAGTAAAGAGATTCATAATTGGTTCTTAGTATACAAATCCTTATGTGATTTCTAAGGTAGATTTCCTAAAAGTATGAGAATATAAGTATTTTAGGAGTAGTATATATCACCAAGATGGGAATGTGGATGAGCTATCCTAAATTCTCTGAAACTACAAGACAATGTAGGTTAAGCTTTTTTCCACTATGAATGAAGTTATGAATAATGATCACTAAGTTAAGGGTCTATTCTAATAAAAAGGGTAGGATAGCTCTCCCAATGCGGGTAAGACGTTGGACTCCATGATAGCTCATATGGTTTATGTCGGTTAGCAAAATCTCCCATAAGAAAAATTAAAAGTAAAGATTTTAGAAACTAAGTGTTATGGTTCACTAAGTTATTCATATGCTTCTTTATTGAAGATTTATGATCTTGTTGTCTTAAGTTTCCTCAAGCTCAAGGTGAGTCATTTACGTTTAGCATGCATCATTTCAAAGCTCATATATTTATACGGGTACTATTTTACTTATGAATTCACCCCCACAAGCTCCATGCATTCTAGAATTACTTATATACCTATACGTCTATGTGCTACTTTGTCTTATAATGTAGGTTCCCGTGCCCGTTTCCAGCAACACAATTGACTTTGGCATTATTACCTACATCCCAATATTTGGTGAGTCCTCATTATTCGAGGACCCTATCTTCTAGATGTGTGTTTTCTTTGATGGAAGTATCTTAGCTGTTGAATTTAGTTTCATATTCGGGTTTGCTGGGGTCTGTCGCAGTGTATCTTTAGTTGTTAGAAGAGGCTTGCCCGCTAGTGAATGTTATGTTTAAGTTGAAGAAGTTTGTGTAAGGATTTTTAAATTAATAATTTACTTTCATTTGTGAAATTTCTTATCTTTGGTATTCTTTATATTTTAGCCATCTTAATTACGTGAGTTTTGAGATGAAAAGATATCATGGGTCAGTTTGGGGCTATTTGTAGACCTGATCACCGTGTGACTTCAAGGAGGTATTCTTGGGGCGTTACAATTGGTGTCCAAGTTTGTGTGTCGATAGTGGATGATTGGACTAGGTTGACTTTGGAGTAGGCCCATTGCTTCAGATATTCCATCTATCCAGGTGTGACTATGGTGTATTATGACTTGAGACAACACTACTAGTGCAGTGTTATGAGGCAAGATATAGCAAATTTTATGGCCGTTGCCTATATTTTTAGCAGGTGAACACCGAGCATATGAGATCTAGTGGTTTGCTTTAGAGGTTACATATTCCCTATTGGAGGTGGGAACGAATCACCATAGAATTTATAATCGGTTTGCTTTGTACATATCATGGTTCAGAAAAAGTGTCACGACTCGAGCTGAGGGCCTGACCGCGATGGGCATCTCTAACCATCAAGGCTTGAAAGACCCCTCTAACTCCCCAATCCACTAGTGATATTATCTGCTTTGGGCCCAGGCCTGCACGACTTTAAAACTCATCACTAGGGAGTAAGGATTTCTTACTTATATACCAGTATCCCTTCTGTGTTTTATCGATATGGGAATCGTTCCTAAGTTAGGGTGTTATATACACCTCACTGAGATTTGCCCCTCCAAATGGGATTCGTTTACACTCAGGACAGAGGTTTACCCCGCTTTATCGGAGTTTGCCTACACTCAGTTTGAACTCTATCCCACATTGATAGGGATGACATAGAAGCTGCTCTGATACCATTCTATTATGACCCAAGCTGAGGCCCTATTTGTGATGGGCATCTCGAACCATCAAGGCTCGAGAGACCCTTCTAACTCCCCAACCCACTAGAGATATTGTTCGCTTTGGGCCCAGGCACACACGGTTTTAAAAAACGTCACTAGGGAGTAAGGCTTGCTTACTTATATACCCAGTATCCCTCTTGTGTTTTTGCTGATGTGGGACTTCTTCCTAAGTTGGGGTGTTACATACACCTCTCTTATGGACTCAGCATCCTCGTTGAGGTTTGCCCCACCGAATGGGATTTGCCTACACTCAGGGTTGAGGTTATCCCTACTTTATTGGGATTCATCTATACTTAGTTTGATCTTTATCCTAAATTGACAGGACTGACATAGGAGCGGCTCTGATACTATTCTGTTATGACTCAAGCTGAGGACCTGGCCGCGATAGACATCTCAAACTATCAAGTCCTGAGAGACCCCTCTAACTCCTCAACCAACTAGTGATATTATTCGCTTTGGGCCCAGTCTTGTACGACTTTAAAATATGTCACTAGAAAGTAAGGCTTTCTTACTTATATACCCAGTATCCCTCTCGTATTTTACCGATGTGGGACTCGTTCCTTAGTTGGGCTGTTACACACTGTGTGGGTCATCATGGATTGATTAACCAAGTCTGCCCATTTTATTTTGGTTTGGGTTTCATTCATTGGTTAGAGGTTGACTCGTATCTACAGTTGTGAGATTATGTGTCTGCATGGTGTGCCAATGTCTATTATTTCAAATTAAGGTTCTATGTTCACGTATCACTTTTGGAAGACTTTTCAAGATAAGTTGGGTACTCGGGTTGATCTTAGCACAACATGTCTCCCCCAAACTGGTGGCTAGTCAGAGCGGACTATCCTGGTTTTGGAGAATATGCTCCGCGGATGTGTGATGGATTTTGATGGCCAGTTGGAGCGGCATTTTTCATTAGTAGAGTTTGGATATAATAATAGCTACGATTCACATATTGATATGGATACTTCTAAGAATTGTATGGTGGGTGTTGTAGCTCCCTAGTGGGTTGGTTTGATATTTTAAAGGTAAGACCCAGAAGTACGAATTGATTCATGTGTCTTTGGATGGAGTTTTGATCATTCAGGATAGACTTAAAGCAGTTCATAGTACGCAGAAGTGCTATCCAGACCGCAGACTTCGTGCCTTGAGATTTAGTATTATTGATCTTTTTTATCTTTGAGTTTTACCCATGAAGGGTGTAATGAGGTTTGGGAAGAGAGGCAAGCTTAGCCCCAGGTATATTGGTCCATTTGACATTCTTTGTACCGTTGTTTATGTGGCCTATGAGTTAGCTTTGCCTCTAGATTTATCAGCAGCTCCCAACTTTTTCATGTTTTTATGCTTTACCTCTATATTCCTGATGAGTCTTATGTAATTCTTTTGGAGTCGGTTCAGTTAGATGAGCGGTTGTCATTTGTTGAGGAGCTGATCTTCATTTTGGCTAAAGATGTTAGGCGGTTGTGCTCTAGAGTTATCCCTGTTGTTAAGGTTTAGGTGCAACATCAACCTATAGATAATTCTACTTGGGAGGTCCAGTCTAATATGTTTAGCTCCTATCCCCATCTCTTCGTTGATTCATGTATTTCGTTGCCTTAGTTCGACGACGAACTAGATTTTTAATAGTGAATGATGTTATGACCTGAAAATTTGATAAAATATGTGAAATTTGTGATTTTGTATGATTTGACTCTTTTACCCCTCCATGTAGTTGCATTGTGGTATTTTTGGGGTATGGGGGTGATTAGCACAGTTTTTGATGCATTTTGTTGGCTTTTGTGTGAAATTGTAATTTTTGGTGGCTTTGAGAGTCTTATTTTTGACTTATGTGGATATCTTTTGATTCGTACGATAGATGGCTGAATGAACTACGCCAAAAGATCCAAAATATAGATTTTAGGCTAGGTAGATCTTTGGTTCGAGTTTGATGCACCTAAGATTGTTTCGACCTGTTGGTCAAAAAGCTGGAAAATTAGAAATATGGGTTGGAACCCACATTTGATTGAAATGACCTCGGATGGAAAATATAACTTTGCCAGTAAGCCGGGTACATCAATTTTAGGGTGATAGCGTGTTGGTGTGATTTTACGGCTTTTAAGTCTCATTTTGACCCTGGGTTTGGAAAATTATAATTTTGGATATTGGAGGTCAACTTTGTGAAAACAATATTTTCTCCAAATTCTAATATTGGCATTGAGTCTGAATCATTCAATTTAGTGTGGTTGCATAGTTTGTTTGCGTATATCAGACTCTAAACGAATCCCGAGCACCCCACTGATGTTCGTGTTTGGAATTAAAAATCTGGTGTAAAAAATCTGCAATATAAAAATAACTTTTCCCCTCTTTTTTGCCCATTTTGCCAATTCTTTTATCTTTTCTCTTGAGAGTTAAACCCTAAAATAGTGTGAGAGCTTAAAAGTGAGGCTTGGAAAGCTAGACTAACATCTATTTCTATATTCTCTTACGGATTTAAGGTGATATTTCATCATTTTCGACTCTAATTTTTGATTACTTTCTCAAAACTTCAAAACATTGAGGACTTAATTTTAAACCCCAATTTCACCCCTTTTCACTTGAGTAATGTTCTCATCTTATAATTACTAGTTTCTCATCAATTTAACCTTCAAAACAACTTGGATTCTCGATTTTAAAATGGATTAAAAAAATTTTACCCGGTAAAGCTCAAATGACTTTTCTTTGATTTGAACCTCAGTTTAGACTCGATTTGACTTGGTTTTCAGCTGTAGATTTCTAAAAATATGGGAAACACGTTTTTGAAGTAAATTTATGATTTTTTCTTCTTTTTCAAAAATTTATTTTGGGGGTTCGTTTTGACTTGGAATGAAAAGTAGCCAATATGAGTTCGTTGGCTTTATTTTGATGCGTAGATTCTATATTTCTAGATTTTAGTCGATTTTAGGGTCGTTCGTAAGAAGTAAGGTCGTGGGTTCAATGTGTAGCAGATCGATTTTGGTATTCGAGATAGGTTATGGATTTAGTCTTTGGACTGGGTTAGGTAGTTAATTTGTATACCAAAATACATGTTAAAAGTGGAAACTAATCATAAAAAATTGCTCTCTATATGTGTGCCCGTGTGGGGGCCTATATGTGAGGTAATTATTGAATTTAGAAATTACGTGATATGTTTGATCGTGTGGGCTCTTATGTGATGTTGGTAGCCTAGAATATACATTAATAATTATATTGTGTTGTTAAAAATGCCTATTGTGGTACCTTTGGTGTATTGTGATATATTCATACTTTGTGGGCATATGAATCATGTGAAAATTCATGGATAGTGGAATAATGAGTGGATGTTGGCTCACGTAGTTGTGAAAATGTAACATTGTGGTTGGCTGTGGAAATACGTCACGTGGATTGGTTGTGGAAATACTTATTTCTATTGGCTGTGAACATTGCATCATCATCCTTATGTCATCACATACATCATTTCACTTGTTTGTTGTATTGCTTTATATATATTTGTTATCATATATGTGTACTTGATTTTTTTTTGTTATTATGTATGTTCTCTGGAAACACTGAAAATGCTCGAAATACTAGAAACACTAAATATAATAGAAATACTGGATATTTTTCTCAGATATTAGATATTATAGACCTTATACGAAGGATCATGGTGGAGAAGAGTAATGGATGTTAATGGTATTTGGATTAACGAATCCCCCTTGGGTCCTGCATTGGGAAGGCTTGCCTTTGTAGGTGTCGACAAGGTGGTATAAAGGTTGATGAAACCTTCATGTGTCCCACATCGAGAAGGCCTGCCACTGTGGGTGTATACAGAGGTTGTGCGATAACCTCGTGCATCATCATCATCATCATCAACAACCACAACTGCTGTAGTAACAACATCATCATCTTATACATTATACTTCCTTTATTATATTGATGTTGTGATTGAATTTTGATATTGACTTGTTATATGTCTACTGGCTCTATATCCTGTTATTTATACTTTACCATATTATATATACATGTTCTTCCTTGTTTCTACTTGAATGTGATATAATGTATACTTGTGTTCCACTTGCTCCGTTGTTGTTATTTTTGTTATATATTAGAACTATTAGTGCAAGTGGTGTGGGCTAATATTATTGGCTTTTCTGATTGTAGGTGACGTGCCATTAGTGTGTATTTTGTGTACTTAATTTTCTACTTTGCTCGATCGACCTATGATACCTATTGAGTACAAGTGACTGGATTCACTCCTACTATACCCTTCTAGTACAGATTGAGGTTCAGGTGTGCCCCACATTGCTTGACTCATGCAATTGTTGAAGCTTCCAACTTAGTTGATGATTTTCAGGCATCCAAATGTCCTTTGCTACCTTTCTTTATAGACTATGTTTTTACTTTCATTTCAGAGATAGAGTTTCCCTTATATTTAGACATCTTATGTATTTTCTTGGATTAGAGTTGTATTTAGATATGTTCTTATACTGTTGACACCAATTTTTAAGAGTTATGGTTTCATTATTATGTTTCTTTCTGCATTTATTATACTTACATGGTTT
This sequence comes from Capsicum annuum, assembly GCF_002878395.1. Taxonomy (NCBI): domain Eukaryota; kingdom Viridiplantae; phylum Streptophyta; class Magnoliopsida; order Solanales; family Solanaceae; genus Capsicum; species Capsicum annuum. Next base: position 2,806,643 of record NW_025820315.1, read on the forward strand.
GGCTTCATTCTAGAATCCTTACCTTAGGGTATTTCTGTCTTTTCCTATTTTTGTATCAGCTTGGGTGATAGGCTTACTTGTCAAGATATACAACGACAAGTTCCGTAGTGACCCTCATTTTTGGGTCGTGGCATATTTCTTTTTCTTCATTCTACTATTGTACATAGACTCTCTACTTATGTATGGCACTTTCATCCCTCCCTGGTTACTGGTAGACTATGATAGCTTATCCTCATTGCTTTATTAGCATTATTATGTTTCATTTCTTAGAGAGTTTATTGTTATAAATATTCTTTCTTTGCATCATCTTTGGAGCTCGGATGGCTGATGTCTATAAAGTACCTCATATTGGTACTCATACTACACTTCTGCACCTTATAGATCATCGTACGAGTTCTTGTAGTTGACGTGTGCATCATGCTAAACTGTCAAATTAGAGATTTCGAGTGAACTCTTAGCGTTCAAAATTGATCCCACTCTCTCTTAGTTATTGAATTGATCATTATTTTGCATTTTGGAGATAGTCCTATATATTTGTGTTATACTTACCTTGTACTCTTATTTTGCAAAAAGTTCTTATACTGACTTCATGAAGTTTGGTGGTTACTTCTCTTTTTGGTCTCTTAATTAGATTCGTTTTACAATGTTTTCTCCTTTTTGTCTTTTTAAGTTTTTACTCATTGTTTTGGATAATGGTTTAGCTTTACCAACTGTTCGGTTTTGAAAGGTACCATCATAACTTGAAAAATTTGGTCGTGACAGGTTTATATCGGAAGGTATTGCCATTTCATAGAATTCCATATAATTGCATTTGCATCATTTATACCAAGTATGGTCAAGATTTAAGATAGAATGCGATTTTTATTGTTATTGACATGTTGGGACTTTTCTATTTATAGGGTTATTTTAGTATTCTTTACCCGATTTAGTTTTCTACTAAAGCTTGTTGGGCTTATGATGCCTACTAAGTACAAGTGAACCATACTCACTCCTACTTCCCTACATTCTTTTTGTGCAAATCCTATTTTGAGTGACCCTAAAGATAAAGATCTTGCATTTTTTAGGCATTTCAAATTTATTGGAAGCTTCATGGTTTGGGTTATTCTAGGCTTTAGATATCTTACTTCTGTATTCTATTTATTTTCAGATAGTTTTGTGCTTATTCGTCATTCAATATATACAGTCCCTCTTGTACTTATAACAACTTAGTTTTGAGTTTCTTGTAGTTGGTTTTGGGTTAAAATTTTCTTGTATGATTTTGAGGATACATTGATTTGTTGTTATTATTATTATCATCTTAATTTTTCCTTCTTTGGTTTGTATCATTAATTTTTCTATGTTTATATTCTAATTTATTGAGTCGAGGCTCACCTAAAATGGTCGGGTTTGAGTTGGTCCCAATCCATGAGATTTGGGTTGTGACACAAAGTCTCCACTTTTGATTTGAACCATGATTTTCAATTTAGTAGGTTCATTTGATAGTATCCATTCTTAGGTTTAACAAAAGCAAAATTCTTACATGACATTAGCATAATCTTCCATGATCATTAAGCGAATTAGAAAATTTCTATCTAGTAAGAACACTACCCTATCTCACATTCATAGTTTATCTAGCATTGGTAACAGCCAATTTTACATATTTCTACTAGTTTTGATCATTGCTACAAGAGTGTTTTCTATCCCGGCAAACTAAAGATTATCTTGTAGGTTCATGATTTCAACTTCTTTCTAATGTCAAACAATGATGGGTTTTCTAGGCGCATAGGTTAATGTTTGGATATGAACATGGTTTTTCTTGTTTTGTTACTTTAATAGTGTTGGCTCACCACCTGGTAATGGTGGAAAACCATGAATGAAGATTATCGCGGTTTATGCTATAGTTTATCTAGGATTTAGGGTTTCCTAGAGAGCTTTAGATTATTCTTTAGATTAAGTTACCGAATTTTGAAAACATAATAATAGTGGGAAAGTTTTGAATTTTTAGAATGCTTTTATTATTTATTAAATGTCTTTTAAAATTAATATTTTCATTAGTAATGGTAGTTTAGGATGTACTTTATGCATTAAAATATCAAGCTGCCAATGGCAGCATGATAAAAGTGCAATGTTTATAGGTTAAATTTTATCACTAGGTTATATGTTCAAACATGATAATATTGGATAATTAAAACAAATTTCAAAAATTGTTCATAATTTATGAGAAGTGCACTGTTAATAATGACAATTAAACCATCCTTCATCAATAAAAATCAATATAGCAAAGCCACATAAGCAAATGAACATAATTATATCATAAAATCTAATCAAAATTTCTACTTTTATATTAATTGGGTATTTTTGTTTAACAATGTATCTCCATCAGTGCCACTACTTTCATACTGAGGCGTAGTAACTTGATCATTGACCGGCCTAATTTGTTTGCCTTAATCTGAAAAGAAGAAAGTCTTGTAAGTATTTCTGAGTCATTTACAATTCCTAAATTTTTCATATTAATGACTAAAATAACACCACCACTAGCAAGAACAATAGAAAGAACTCATTTCATTTGCTCTCACTCTTCATAATTTTAGTAGAGAATATTTTATCAAAGCTATAGAAGTATCTTGTTCATAGTTTTATTTTTAAAAGGGGAAAAACAACTGCTTTACATTGTGTACCAACATAAAATATCAAATAGACAATTCGTTTACCTGATTATCTATCAGTCATTCTAATTATTTTCTCAATTAATACAAAATTCAACTTAGAAGAACGTAAGAAATAGATAACAAAAATATCTTTGTTAAAATTCTAGAAAGACTGGCTTATTCAAATCCTCGCCAACTTTATCTCCATGTATGGTAGCTTCTAAACCTCCAACACCCGTAAAAACTAGGAAGCAACAAAATACAACTACAATTTAGATGTAAAAAAGTTGAAATTATTTTAAACTCGTTCATTGATCATGTAATTTACTAATTTTTTTAAACTAAAATCACTCGCATAATAAACAAAACAAAAAAAAATATTACGATTTCTTCGTATTAAATATAAAATAATACTAATCATGATAGAAAACTGAAATATATGATAAATTAAAAGGAGGATTCGGATTGATATAGGTAGAGAAAACCTATTAGCATCATTCAATTTCTGTCGCTTAATATAAACTCTGGCTTGCTTTTTTGATCGATATGTTATGCCATTTGGTGCCTTGTAGGACTACATGTTGAAAATATAAAATGAATAAATCAAATATAACTCACATATCTTGTATAGACTGTTGTGAGAAGGTTTAAATTATGTGTCTCAATGTATTTAGGTGTATTTATTCTAATTACACTAGGGAAGGAAAAATGAGAAGGAAATTCTATGATGCTAATTGTGTCCGATCCTTCACCTAATTACGGTAATTACATGGGAAGACTGTCAAGTAACATTATCCTTAATCACGCGGCTATGTGAATTAGATTTGAGCTCAACAACTAAACCGTTAAATTTGTGGTGATAATTATCAAATTTAATAATGAAATAATCAAAGTTAAATTTTTTAAATTGAAAGTTATGAAATATGAGTTGGACTAATGATGTGTTGAACATTTATGGGTCATTTTGTTTGAAGAAAATTTATAAATAAATTACATGAAAAGGATTAATGTAGGAATTTCTAATACATGAATTACTTTTTATTGGGTGTTTAGTTCATTGCACAAATAAATATAAGATATCATTTAAAATGTTTGTCTATTGTGTGTTAGGTTCATTGCACTAAACTTAGATATATAAGATAAAATTTAAAATATTTTTCTATTTTAAAATTAAACAACAAAGAACTTACAATTACACAATGAATGTCTGACATTGGACAATCGAGATTTATTTTAATGACACTTTATGGTACGACCCGACCGGGGGCCTTTTCATAATGGGCATTCCAAGTTCGATAGGGATTGGAGACCACCCCCGTTACCCAACCCAACATCCAGCCGCTTGCCATGAGTTGACTGAATTTTGAGCATGTAGCAAGATAGTACAACAGCTCACGTGAAAACTCAGGGACAAGATCACAACCGTGAATGACCCAACCGAGTCCAACCATCCCATACCAATAATCCAACCATACCAAACCACACCAGACCATACCAAATGAATTCCAAAACATAATATAATTGAGTTCAAAGAAATAACATAATTAATCTATAAATAAAATATGATAGAATAGTGAGAAATTATGTCTGATAATGCCAGCCTTCCAGCTTATTCCATTGCCAAGTCTGACACCAATAGCGATCCCATCCATTCCAACACATAGTAGTACCACAAAGTCTCTAAGCAAAAGAGTAATAAAATTTGGTTAGGATATGCCCCCAACTATGGCAAAAACCAATATCCAAAATAATATGAAAGTGTAAAAAAATATCCATAACATAAAATGGAGCATTCCAAAAGGATGGAAGCTCACCAGTTCAGCCTAAATATTGCCCCTAAGTTAGTCACTATGTTGGAGGAGTAGAACGGTCGGTTCCTGCATAGCGTTGGTATACATCCTCCAGTAGACTGGTTAGCGGGTGAACGCCAGCATTATCATAGGATAAGGATAAAATAATGCAATTAATAAAACCAAGTAAAACCATCCATATGCACATAACTAAACACACACACACACACACACACACATATATATATATAAAACCATGTCGGGAAAGGGGACCGGGTATAACATGCCTTTAAAACCTTTACCTGGGCTGTGTAGCTTTGTTGTCCTAAACCAAGCACAGGCTATATGGGTTTAGCTCCCCCTGCTGAAAGCCCTCAGTGCGTGTAGCCACCTGTCCATTAAAAATACTCAATGCAATGAAAATATGCTTATAGGGATTTTGTCAAACACATTGGTGGCATCATATAACCAAAACCAATTCCAATTACTATTAAACCATTCCCATGCAATCTAATTATCCAAAACCACTTTTAATGCACATAAAGCATAATTAAAACCATGGAAAACCATAACCACTCATTTAATATCAAAACTTCTAATTCAGATTTGAAAACCAAAATCATACAATCAATGAAGTTTTGAAAACATTTATAAAAAACATGCTTCTAGTTATAACTAATAATAAGGGAAGAGAACATGCCTTAAACCAAGATGATGATGGAATGAAATCACCAAGACAATCCCCATGCCAATTCTTTAGTTGAAAACCTGTCTTCCTTTGCCCAAAAGCTTTTGAGAGCATTTTAGAGTGTTTAGAAGAGTTTCTATGTGTTAATGAATAGAATAATAGGCTGAATAACCTTCCAAGTAGGTTAGAAGTCGTGGGACCTTATTAGGATAAGTGGTGAAATATCAAGAATACCCCTACTTAAGTTGCATCAAAATCCCATCATAGGGATATGACTGACCCTCATGAGTCGTACCCTTCCAATACGAGTGATTGTAATGATCCGAAATCGCCTCCCGGGACGTCACACGGTGCTTGAGGCTATAAGTAGCCCTAAGCTAACCGTTAGAGCTGATTTCTACGCAAAAACACCCAATTCAAGATAAGGATAGACTTAAACACTCGCGTAGCCATATCACAAGAAAGGAAATAAGAAAGGATAATTGGTTCATATGACCACAACATAGAGAAATCTCAATAAAACTACAATACTGATCCCTCTCAATATATCATAAGTCTGATACTAGTCTGACAAAGCAAAAATCTAGAGAGCCATTGGGACAGGCCCCAACTGACTCGAAATGGACTGAAAAAAAACATAGTCTCTCAAGCACAGTAAATATCTAAAGATCGGTCCTCGAACTAGGAGGACTCACCACTGTAGAAAATGTAGGCAAGGTGCTCAGAGAATCACGGGTGAGACTGGGACTGAGTACCTGAACCTACATTATAAGACAGTGTAGCATATAGACATATATGTGGATCAGTACTTTGGAATGTACTGAGTATGTGGGGGTTCATGCATATGTATAAAGTAGTAACGATATTTTCTTCAATCAAATCATGTATACATAATGAGATGACTGACATGGCTTGAACAAGTATAAAATATAAAACTCATAAGTCAGGTAGAATGAAGCATGTACCACAGTCTTGTGAGTCATCATTATTTAACTTAAAAATCGGAAACCTTCTCTTACTCTAAATGCCCAAAGGCTAAGGGATTTTAAACCACACTTTCAAGTCATGCATATATCTTAACAGAGTAAAAATTCTTATGCTCAAAACTTTACATTCGTTTAGAAACTCATATAATTGGAATTCAAAATCATAAAACTTGAAAACATACTTGGAGGCATTTCATTCACTTTAGAAAATATCTTATGTCAAATCAATACCTTGATTAGGGAATATCTTTGTAATTCAACCATTTAGAAAAATAGCTTATAGGGAAGGAAAATAAGCATTTAATTTCGGAGTTCGAAAGGCAAGGGAGGTTCTCATAACCGACATAAACCATGTGAGCTACATGGAGTCCAACGTTTTATCCTCCTAAGGAAGAGACCCCACATTGGGGAGGAGCGTCATACTCTTGCCAGGGAGTATAACCTAGTTCTAGTGATCTCTAAACAAAAATTGGCCTCAGGCCCACTCATAATCATAATATAATCAACCTCAGGCTCACATTGTATGGTGGCACATAGTTTTTGGGGTAAGAAATTGTAGTAGCTTACCCGCTCGGTGCTAAATACTACTTTCTTTAGATTACCTGCACTCATCTCATAAAAATCTACTTTTAGAACAATCTCATGGTTCACCATGAAACCATTAATCAAATCAATAATCTCGTATAGTAAAGTGGATTTCAAAGCTTTCAGACCATTAGGTCAATTCAATTTTCAACCATCTCAAAATACTCAAATCATGGGTGCTTATAACACGAGAGTTCATAATCTCATAAGTCTCGAATAGGGATTACTAACCCATAGTTCAATTTCAAGTTAAAGCTTATCAAAAGCATAATATATAGCATATAGATTCATAAATCATGTGGAAATCTAAAAATTTCAGCAATTCATCTCAAAATCTCAATGTAGTCATATACTTCAATATCTCAACATTTCAAATATAAATTTCTCAAGGAGTAAAGTCATGGGGTTTATCCAGTTATAAAAACTCAAGAAAACATGTAGAAATCATGCCATTTAACTCTCAATTCATGAGAAATATCAACATAATGCATTCAATAAATATGGGTGAAAACCCCAATTCAAACTCATGTAAAAACCCCATAATTTCAGCAAAATCATGATGTAAATAAATATTTTGGGCACAAGGGTAAAAGGGTTACCCAAGTTCAAAACCCCACATACCTTGAATTTGAAGCTTTAGAAGAACTCTCACTTTTGGAACTCTACTCTTGCTCTAGAATGAGGGTTCTTGAGACCCTTCACTTGGGAACCTAGAATCTTAACTCAATTTAGAAAATCCTTGGTGGATTCTTGAGATTCTTGGAAGAGGTTTTGAGTATTTAGGGTTCTTGTTGAGAGAAAATTTGATAAAACCCTTATAGGATGCTTGCTAAATGCCCTATAGGTTTGGAAAAAATCCAAAACACCCCTTTAATCATCTGTGAGAAATTGGAAAAATTGAACTGGAACCCGATTTTGCTGGCCTCCATGACACGCCACTAATCGCGGAGTCCCACTGGAAATTGACAATTTCTAAATTCACCCTCTCCACGATGCGCTAGGCATTCAAACAATGTAGTTTTCTAACGAAGGCTTAAATTGGCCATAACTTCTTACCCGAGTGTCCGATTTGAGAAAATCTTATATCGATGGAAAGCTTATCAGATTTCCCACGTGATAAAAAGTGTAAATTAGGGAAATTCTATATGGTTAACATGTTACTAACTTAGGAAGACACTTTTCAATCTCTTAGCGTTGGAAACACACCTCACTCGACACGCCCTAAGGCTCACACTACGAGGGAACTTAGCGGGAACTTACACTGGTACCCTCCACTCGTATTCTAGCCTTAGCCTTTGGATCCAACACTTCCTAACGTATGAATCATCCAACTAAGTCGTATCCAAAGCATACAATCCATACCCTTCTTTCGTATCCCTGGTAGATTTAAACCTAAGGAAGATTTAGACACTGTCCACCATATGAGTACTTGCTACAACTTGTGCCCTGGGTTACAGCTCATAGTGAGTCACTCATACTCAGATCCAACCTAAGTAACCAAGTATAATATTAATTTAAGGAGCCAAATAATTCATGACCATCAATACGACTCGTACCCTTAAGTCCTATCCATTCTAGTAACCAAAATCTATCTCACTAACCAACACTGGTCAGCATATGACTGAACCTTACTATTCGTACCCCAACATACGACTCGTACCCATAAGTCATATTGGGTCCATAGATCAAAATTCTAGGAAATTTTCTAAGGCCCAGAAACCAAGGTGTTTCAATCTCCCTCACTTAAAACATTTATCCCCGAATAAAGGATAAGGTAGGGGTAACCACATGCATGAGTTATTTGCATTATCAAATATATTTACAGTCTCTAACAAAGTTTGAACACATAGAGGCAAGGAAATTAATCTTTCCTTTAACAAACTCTGAAAATAAAGATGTGTTGAAGACACATACCTTCCACATGAATCCCGAGAGTATAAAACAAATTCGGATATTTTGACTTTATGTCCTCCTCCGCCTCCCAAGTAGCTTCTTCCACCTTTTGGTTCTGCCAAAAAACCTTAATCGAATCCACATCCTTGGTTTCCAACCAACAAACCGGCCTATCTAAGAGCTCAACTGGGATTTCTTCATATGACAATGAATCCGAGATTCCTAATCTTTCCAAAGGAACAACCTATTAGGGACTGAGCTTCCCCTTCTTACCAATCCCCATTACTTCCTTCATGGGAGATACCCTAAGAAAAACCTATCCCCAACCTCAAACTCCAAGTCTTTATGCCTAACATCTGCATAGGACTTTTGGTAACTTTGGGAAGCATTAAGCCTCTCCTGAATCACCTTCATCTTCTCCATAGACTGGTAAACCAAGTCGGGAATAAATATGTTTGCATCACCAAGCTCAAACCAACCAATAGAAGATCTACACCTTCTCCCATACAATGCCTTATAAGGGGCCATACTAGTACCAAAATAATAGCTATTGTTGTAAGCATACTCCACCAAAGATGGATGATCATCCCAATTGGCACCATAATCAATCACACATGCCTGAAGCATATCCTCCAATGTCTGAATAGTTTACTCAGCTTGACCATCCATCTGCGGATGGAAAGCAGTACTCAGACTAACCTTAGTCCCCAACCTTCTCTGAAAAAATCACCAGAAGTGAGATGTAAAATGCGTGCCACGATCAGAAATAATCAAAATAGGAACTCCATGCAACTTTATAATCTCCTGAAGATACATCTTTGCATAATCCTCCACTGAGAAGGTAGTCCACACTAGCAAAAAATGTGCAGACTTAGTCGTTCTATCCACGATGACTCAAATTGAATCATATTGATTCCAAGATTGAGGAAGACCGGTAATGAAGTCCATATTGATCACTTCCTATTTCCACTCGAGCAAATCAATTTCTTGATATAGCCCCTCTGGCCTTATGTGCTCAACATTAACATGTTGACACACCATGCACTTGGCCACAAAATCAGCCACAACCTTCTTCATGCCATTCCACCAATAGATCTCCTTGAGATCATGATACATCTTAGTCAAGATGGAATGAAAGACATAGTGCGACCCATGTGCCTTAGCCAAAGTCATTTGCCTATCGACATCAGGAACACACAACCTCCATTGGTACCATAAAGTACTATCACCACTAATCTAAAAACTAATACCTTTTTCCTACCAATGTCACTCTTGATCTTCATCAAGATAGGATCTCGAACTTGCTTCTCCTTAGTCTCCTCATCAAGAGACAATCAAAGCACTTTTTTCATTATCACACCACCATCCTTGGAGTTCAAGAGGTGAACTCCAAGATTGGCCAAGTGGTGAGTATCCTTCACCAATTCCCTCTTTTCGTTATCCATATGATCCAAAATCCCCATGGATAACCTTCTAGGAGCATCAATAACTATATTAGCCTTACCTCGGTGGTAGTAAAGACTCATACATCGCCCTTAAGAAGATCGAGCCACCTCCTCTGCCTGAGATTAAGATTTTTATGGGTGAATACATACAATAGATTGTTCTGATCAGAAAAGATATCCACGTGCACACCATAGAAATAATGCCACCATATTTTCAAAGCAAACACCCCACCAGCTCTAAATTATAAATTGGATAATTTCTCTTATGTACCTTTAGCTTCCTGGAAGCATCGATAATTGGCTTTCCATGCTGCATCAAAACACAACCAAGACCTACCCGAGATGTATCACAATAAACTATGAGCCCATCATAACCTTTCGACAAAGACAGAATTAGAGCCGAAGTCAACTTACACTTTAATTTCTTGAAACTCCTTTCACAAGCATTCGATTAAGAAAATTTGACCTTATTTTGAGTTAACTTAGTCAAATTAGAAACTATTGATGAAAAGCTCTCCTCAAACCACTTATAATACCTGGATAAACCCAAGAAACTCCAAATGTCAGATGGTGTCGTGGGTCTAGGACACCTATTCACTACAACAACCTTTTACGGAACCACCATGATCCCCTCACTAGAAATAATCAGACCCAAGAAAGTTGTGGCATTCAACCAAAACTCATATTTGGAGAACTTGGCATAAAATTGCTTTACCTTTAAGGTTTGGGACACCATACGAAGGTGATTAGCATAATCCACCTCACTCTTTGAATAAACCAGAATGTCATCAATAAACACAATAATGAAAAAAACCAAATACTAATGAAAAATCCTATTTATCAAATCCATAAATACCGCCGGAGCATTAGTCAACCCAAATGACATTACCAAAAACTCATAGAACCCATACTCAGTACAAAAAGGTGTCTTAGGGATATTCACCTCCTTAATCTTTAGCTGATAGTACCTAGACCAAAGATCTATCTTAGAAAAGAACTTGGCACCTTGAAACTTGTCGAACAAATCATCTATCCTTGGAATAAGATACTTATTCTTGACCATCACCTTGTTCAACTGCCTATAGTCAATGCACACCCGAAGGGAACCATCCTTCTGCGCACAAACAAAACTGGTGCACCCCATGGGGATATACTAGGACAAATAAAACCCTTATCCAGAAGATCCATAAAATTCTCCTTGAGTTCCCTCAACTCAGCTGGAGCCATTCCACATGGAGGAAAATAAATTGGATGAGTTTTCAAAACTAGATCAATACCAAACTCTATTTCCCTATCTAAAGGAACACCTGGAAGATCATCTAGAAAGACCTTTGGAACCTCAATAACTACTGGAATTGACTAGAAAAATAACCCTTTGAGTTAGAATATTTAACCTAAACTAAGTGACAGAGACAACCTTTAGAGATTAACCTCTGATCTATAAGATAAGAAATATATCTCCCCCTAGGAGCTAAAGAACCACCCTCAAATTCTATAACTGGCTCACTAGGTAACCTAAAGATAGTCCTATGGGTATGACAATTCAAGGATATGTAACAAGAGTGCAACCAATCCATACACAGGATGACATTGAAATCCACCATATCTAACTCAAATAGATCCACCAAGGTTTTCTTGCTATGAATAGATACCATACCCCCTATAGACTCTCTTAGCAAAAACCAAGTCACATATTAAGATAGAAATAGAAAGGGATCTGAAATAACTCCCGAATTTAAACCAAAAGATACAGCTATATAAGGAGTCACATAGGAGAGAATAGACCTTGGATCAAGAAAATAATATAAGTCATAAGAGAAAAGTTATAACATACTAGTAATGACATTAGGTGATACCTTGGATTCTTGTCGGGAAGCTAAAACTGTAATACCCTCGCTTTTTTTAGCTCAAAAATCATCTCAACGATGTTAGAACTTTCTTCAAAATAAGAATTCATTATTATACACGTGGAATTTCCATAATTTTTACTTCCTATCACGTGGTAAATTGAATAAGATTTTCATTGATATATAATTCACCCAAATCTGACACCCAGGCGAAGAGTTAGAGACTTCCTAGTGAGACAGTGTTTGACCTGAGCCTTCAGCGCGTCGCAGAGATAGCTCAAATGACAATTGTCAAATTCCAGTGTTGCTCCATGATACTGGCATGTCACGCCAAACTTCCAGGTTGTATACAAGGTGGCAACACGATAGCTCCATGTCTCACCACCGTGCAGTTTCCTAATTATCAATTTTCAGTGACACAGCGCGATAACGCTGCATTGCACCAAGGGCCCAATTCGGGAAATTTTACTGAAAATTAAATTATGTGTCCAGGGTTAAAAGGGTTAATTTCCCCCCTACATAAGCTTCCAAGAACGGGATTTAGCCCTTATTCAAACAAAATATTGATGTTTTTCTCAAATACTCCCAAGAACTCAAGCTAGGATTTTCATAAAAGGTCTAATTTCAAGAAGGTTTCACCATTAATCTTCACGAAATCACAATCTAAGGTATGCATAGTGTTCATTCATAGACTCCTTTTGTCCATGAAATCCAAAAATACTTTTTAACTACAAGTTATGGATTTTCTTTCATGCTTTGAATGTTCTCTTTCATGTTGATAAATAAGGAATTGATTTCTATTCCATGATTCGATGATAAATTCCATGTGGCTTGATTAGTATAGATAAAGATTTACGAAATCTCATGACTAAAACCTTGTCTGATGGAATTCAAATTGAAGCATGATGTTTAATTGTTGTATAATGTGCTTTACATATACTATGCATACAATATGTTTGATTAAATGCCTAGATGAAGAAAAATTGTCTAACTAGGATGATATCATGAAATCCCCATGTATGTACAAATTTATGACTATTTCATGTTTTATGAAAGGCTCCTATGAATGTAGTATGTATTATGATGTTAGTCAAGTCTTTAGGTAAATCATGCTATGTTAGTTTTCTTCTATCGAGTCCTGGGGGGTACTTGTACCAGAAATATTAGCTATGTGCCTAGATCTATTTCATATTTTCACGATACTCTCAGTCAAGATATGAACTCTTAGACTTCAGATAGTCTTATGACTCAGGAAAAATCTCCATAATCTCATGACTCAGTCAGTTGTCAGATATCAGTAGTATTTTGTCAGCCACGAAAATTCAATGACTCAGTCCATGCTTAGTTCAGTTTAGTAAATCATGTTCAGTGTCCATTCAGATAGGAGTAGAAATTATCACTGAGTGAACCTAAAGATGGGGACTCACCTATTATATGAGGATGTGATTCCTTGAAGTAAATCTTGCATTTCAGAACTATGTAGCCATCATAGGTTGAGACATCGTAGCCTACTATATGAGGGTAGATGAGGTGGCTTAACCAGTTATATGAGGGTTCCCACCATTCTCTCTAGAGTTACCTGTTATATGAGGGTTATTCATATGTTATCCTTACCAGTGGCGCAGTATTGACACCCTTCCAATCAGGGCATAGATTGGACCCCAGTTCAACTATTATAGCACTTTTGGGACATGTCGGTTAGATACTACTTTCCAAAGTTTCATGTTACAAAATCAGGACTATCAGATACAGTCAATCAGTCTCAGTAATAGAACTCAGATAGTTCTTCATATTTCAGGACTGTTAGATATAATTAACTCAGTTACAGTACAAAACTCAGATAGTTCCATCAGATTCAGGACTGTCAGCTAAAGTTACCCATATTATCAGTCATACTCAGATACAATCATTTATGTTATCAGTCATGTCATGTTATCAGTATTCAAATTCAGTAATCATGCCATCACGTTGTCAGTTACAGTTACGTATTTATGTTTGCATTTTCACATTTAGTTAGACAGTCAGTTAGCATTAGCATGCATGTGAACCCTTGCATATAGCCTACCTCACATATATACTCAGTACATTTCATTGTATTGATGCATTCGTGCTATGGTGCTTTCTTTTTATGTTACACCATAGGTTCAGAGACACAAGTTTTAGATCAGCAGTAGATTCTAGATTAAGCAGTCAAAGTAGAAGTGAGTCCTTATCCTTCGAGTACATAATGATTTTCTAGTATCTCATTGATTAGCTTATTAGTTGGATTAGTTGGGGACATGTCCCATCAACTTCTTATTCAGATTCTTCAGACAGTAGAGACTTTCAGACTATATACAGACTAGATATAGACTAGATACAGACTATCATGTTTTAGATTTCAGTTTTGTTTTAGGTATTCTATTACCCCACACAGATGTTACATTATTCAGTTATGTTCATGATCGAACCTTATGGCCTTTCAGTGCATGTTTCTACATTATTATGTTATCTTATGTAGTATATTGGTATAGATATCAGTCATGGGTTAGCTTGTGGTCCTCAGGGTCATAAGCACTGTGTAGCATTCCTGTTCAGCAAATTGGGCTGTTACAAAAGCATACAACCTATTTTGGGCAACACTAGAACTAGGAGTAGTAACAAAAGTAAATGCAATACCACCAAGTGTAAGAGTAGAAGATAAAGCCACAGGAATCTATTTCTCCCCCATAGCAACCTTATTAACCAGATAATACCTAAGTTGAAGGCCTGTCTCGCCATACCTAAAGCATTTGTCCCTTCCTTTATCGCAATAATCCTGGTGAGAACGACAACAAAATTGAAAAAAGGGCATGGAGAAACTTATTGACCTCTGTTTTCCTGAGATTGGGCACCTTGTGCTTGGAAATTTTCACCACATTGATGATGCCTGCCGCTCACCTGGTAAGGAGTACTAGCAGAAGAGTCAGAACGAAAACTCCCCCACTTCTTTTTTGCCACTTTCCACCATCTTTTACACCCTAAGACTGAGCACCTCCCTGATCAGAAAACCTGCTTCTTTTACCCTGTCTATCCCTAAACTTCATCTCCTTCTTCTTTTCATCCTCCATTAGCTGTATGTGAATAGTTAACCTAGAGATATCTATATCCTTAATCAGCAAAGCAGTCTTGCTTTCCAAAATCAGATCGCGATTCAACCCAGAAGTGACCTTCCTCATACTTGCCCACATATCGGCTATTAAATCAGGAGTATCCTTGACAATTGGTGAAACTTCAAGGCATATTCCTTAACAGATATCCTCCTTTGCTTGAGGTTCACAAACTCCTCCATCTTTGCTTCCCTCAACTCTTAGGGAAAGAACCAATTTAAAATGGCCTTAGAAAAAGTATCCCACAAGACTGATTCTACCACATAACCCCTATCCTTGTTCCACTCTTCTTACCACTGATATGTAACCTCTTTGAGCTGATAAACTACAAAGTTTACCCCTTTCACATTGGTAGCCTACATTAACCGAAATATCTTTTTCATTTCATCCAAGAAGCCCTGTAGATCCTCCTCCATATTCACTATAGAAAAAGTGGGATGTCCTAATTTCATAAATTGGACAACACTTGTGGCCTTAGTAGGCAAAGCACTAGTTACACCTCGCTTAGCCTGAGCAGTGACCATTAGAGCGATAACATGAATTGACTAACAGAATTCTACATTAGTCACCTCACCTCAAGGAGGACTAGTAGAAATCGGTGGAACTCCAAAACTATCAGGGAAAGGAACGTAAGATCAAAGATGGACCATAGAATTAGGATACACCCCTTCAGCATTACCCCCCAGATAGGACAAGAAAATTTTTTTGTGTTCCAGATCTATGAGGTATGATCTAAAAGATAAACAAACAAGGATTAGAAAAGATTCTAGGATTAAGAATCCAAGCATGAAAATAAAATACCAAGAAAGTGAAATATTCCCAAATGCCTTGTCGCCTCTCCCTTATGAGTGTGGCACACTATACACCCCTAAAAGAGACTTTACTTGACATGACTTTATAGACTCCCAATTAACCATGAACCTAGGTTCTGATACCAACTTGACATGACCCAAATGGGGGCCTTATCATAATAGGCATCCTATGTCTGATCAGGACTAGAGATGACCCCCATTACCTAACCTAACCTCTAGCCGCCTGCCCTGAGTTGGCTGAATTTTAAGCATATATCAAGATAGAGCAACAGCTCATGTGAAGACTTTGGGATAAGATCACAACCATTAATGACTCAATCGTGTCCAACCATCCTATACCAATAATACAACAAAAATAAATAAGTTCTAAAACATAATATAATTAATCCAAAAAGGAAATATGATGAAACAATGAGAAATTATGTTTGATGATGCCAACCTTCTAGCTTATTCCAATGCCAATGATCACATCAATATCGATCTCTCCATTTCATCCATAGCAATACCACAGAGCCTCTAAACAAAAAAGTAATAAAACTTGGTTGGAATATGCCCCCACCCATGGCCAAAACCAATATCCAAAATAAAATCAAAGTGTCTAAAAATATCCATAATATGAAATGGATCCTTATGAAAGGATGAAATCTCACCGCTTCAATACAAATACTGTCCCCGAGTTAGTCACTATATAAGAGTAGAATGGCCAATTCCTACATAGCGTGGGTATTCAATCTCCAGTAGACGGGCTAGTAGGTGAAGACTAGCATGATCTCAGGATAAGGATAAAATAATGCCATTTATAAGACCAAGTAAAACTATCCATATGCATACAACCATACATACATATACATATATATATATACATACATACATATATATATATATACATACACACACACACACACACACATATATATATATATATATAACACCATGCCAGGAAAGGGGATCGGGTTTAGCATGCCTTTAAAATCTTTACCTGGGCTGTGTAACTTTGCTGTCCTAAACCACCCATGGGCTATATGGGTTCAGTTCCCTCTATTACCCAAGGATGGTGGTTCTCTAGTACCCAAGAAAAGGTTCATATCATATCTTAGAGCCTCGAGATTAATCTTCAAGGGGTGTTTCTATCATCTGGTTTGAGTTAAAGATTCTAACTTAGAGGGTCCTTTTTTACATTCTGTCCTAGCGATGAAAGAATTTCTTGAGGTGATGACCATCCTAGTGTACCTCCCGATAGGTAGATTGATTTTGGGATTGATCTTGTTCCAGACACTCGTCCAATCTATATTCCCCCATATAGAATGGCTCCAATAGCGTTAAAAAAGTTCAAGGAGCAATTAAGAAATCTTTTGGACAAGGGTTTCATCTGTCCTAGAGTATCCCCATGGGGTGCACCGGTATTATTCGTACATAAGAAGGATGAGCCACTTTAGATGTATATATTACCGACAACTAAATAAGCTAATGGTAAAGAATAACAACCCTCTTCCAAGGGTATAGACTTGTTTGATCAGCTTCAAGGTGCTAAGTTTTTCTCCAAGATCAATCTTTGATCTGGGTATCGTCAGTGAAAGATTAAGGTGATAGATATCCCTAAGACTGCCTTCCTACACATATGGGCATTTTGAGTTCCTGGACTTGATGAATAAAGTCTTTTGTTAGTTTCTGGATTTGTTTTTCATTGTGTTCATAGATGATATTCTAGTGTACTTTAAGAGTGAGTGGACCATGCTGATCACCTCCACATTGTATTGCAAACCCTAAAAGATCAGAAGTTGTTTGCCAATTTTTTGAAATATGAATTCTAGTTGAACACTGTCACTTTTCTGGGTGGGTCATCTCATATCTAGTTAAGGGATCATGGTGGATCCATAGAAAGTTGTAGTGGTTAAGAAGTGGTCTAGACCCATGATTCCAACGAATATTCGGAGCTTCTTAGGTTTTTCCAGTTATTATAGGAGATTTGTGTAGAGTTTCTCTACTATAGATTTCCTGTTGACTAAGTTAACTCAAAAGAAGGTAATGTTCTTGTGGTCTAATACTTGTGAGGGTAGCTTTGAGAAGCTAAATAATAAGATGACTTCGGCTTTGTCTTGTCTTTTCCTGAAGGCATTGATTGTTTTGTGGTCTATTCTTATGTCTCTAGACAGCTGAAGGTACATGAGACAAATTATTGGACTCATGACTTGAAGTTACTGGCTATGGTGTGCGCATTGAAAATCTGAAATCACTTTTTGTATGGAGTGCACGTGGCTATTTTTTGATATTATAAGAGCCTGCAGTATGTGTTTAGTTAGAAAGAGATAAATCTCAGGGAAAAGAGATGTCTTGAGCTACTCAAGGATTATGACATGAGCCTTCACTATGATCCAGGTAAAGCAAATATGGTTTTTGATGATCTTAGAAGGTTATCCATAGGGATTCTAACTTATTTTGATGAGTATAAGCAAGCATTAGTGAAAGACATTCACTATTTGACTAACCTTAGAGTTTGTCTCTTGGACTCGGAAGATGGTGACATGTTTGTTCAGGAGGTGGCAAAGTCATCTCTTGGTGTGAAAGTGAAAAGGAACTAGGTGTTAGATCCTATCTTTATATAAATCAAGGGTGATATAGGTGAGCAAAAAGTGATGACCTTTGAGGTTGGTAGTGATGGTACCTTGTGGTACCAAGGGAGATTATGCATTCCCGATGTAGATAGGTTGTGAGAAATAATCTTGGTTGAGGTGCATGAGTCATATTTTACTATTCATCCTAGTTCAATGAAGATGTATAATGACCTCAAGGAGATCTATTAGTGGAATAATATGAAGAGAAATATGGCTAGTTTTGTAGCAAAGTACCTGGTGTGTCAGCTAGCGAAAGTTAAGAACTTAAGACTAGAAGGGTTATATCAGGAAATTGAGTTGCCTACATAGAAGTAGGAAGTGATCAACATGGATTTAGTTACTGGTCTTCCCCGATCTCGAATTCAGTTTGTTTCAATTTGGGTCATCATGGTTAGGATAACAAAGTCAGCTTACTTTTTGCTTGTGAGGACTTATTTCTTGATAGAGGATTATGACAAATTGTTTATTGAGAAAATTGTGAAGTTTCATAGGCACCTGTTTCTATCATGTAAGATTGTGGTGCTCAATTCTTATCATGCATTTGGCGGTCATTTCAGAATGGTTTAGGGACTATGGTGAGTGTTAGTAAGGCTTTCCACCCACAATTGGATGGGACAGAAGAAAGAACTATTCTGACATTAGATGATATGCTTTGATATTGGATGATTGACTATGGTGGTAGCTGGGTTGAGCATTTTTGACTTATAGAGTTTGTGAATAATAATAGCTACCACTCTAAAATTTGGATGGCTCCATTTGAGGCCTTGTATGGTAGGAGGTATAGGTCTTTTATTGGGTGGTTGGAGGTTTGTGAGGCAGAGATGTTTGGACAATATTTGGTCCACCAAGCTATGGAGAAAGTTAAGGTGATTTGGGATAGGCTAAAAGCTGCCCAAAGTTGCCAAAAGTCCTATGCCGATGTGCGGCATAGGAAGTTAGAGTTTGACGTTGGGGATAGGTATTCTTGAAGGTGTTTCCCATAAAGGGAGTGATGCAGTTTCATAAGAAATAGAAGCTCAGTCCTCGGTATGTCGGCTTGTATTTGCTCTTGAAGAGGGTTGGTAATGGTGCATATGAATTGGAGTTACCCTCTAGTTTGAGCTCCTTTCACCCAATGTTCCA
Source organism: Capsicum annuum (assembly GCF_002878395.1). Classification (NCBI taxonomy): domain Eukaryota; kingdom Viridiplantae; phylum Streptophyta; class Magnoliopsida; order Solanales; family Solanaceae; genus Capsicum; species Capsicum annuum. Next base: position 2,826,178 of record NW_025820315.1, read on the forward strand.
TATATCCATGTTTATGAAGTGTGTGGGTGATCCATGACAAATTGTGCCTATCAAGGATATTGGTATTTTAGATTACTTGTCTTATGAGGAAGTTTTGATTGGAATCTTAGATCGGCAAGTTTGTCAGCTGTGGAACAAGGACATGGCATTGGTAAAGGTTCTATGGAGAAACCACAAGTTTGAAAAGGCTACTTGAGATGCTAAAGAGGATATGAAGTCTCAGTATCCATTCCCATTCCCTATTTTAGAAAATCATGCTTAAGGTATGTGTGGTTCTTAACATCTTTGTTTTTTTGTCTTCGTTAAAGAAAAATAGTAAATTCCTTGGTAATATATTATCTGCCTTAAAGGTAAGAGTAGAGATGTTTTAGGGTTTAATCATTCTAGTCAATGCCTTATCCCATCATTCGAGGAAAAATGATCTAAGTGCAGAGAATAGAAATACCTTAAATTTTGGCCCCTGGAAATTTCTTGAGCTTCAAGCTCACTACCTTAATTATGACTCGGCCATACGAGTCGTATAGTGTCTTGAAGGGTTAGATGACCCTATTTGTATGGTTTCTAATGGATGGTGGTTGGGTTTCTTACTTGGTTACAACTTAGTGATACGAGTAATTAAGGGTAGTAACGAGTTGTGAGGATGAACCTTAACCAAATTAGTAACTTAGTTTCTTAAATCTTCTTTGAGTATGAGTGGCTCACTAGGAGCCCTGAGGATAGGTTACAAGTCATGAGGTGAAGTCATAGTTTGTCTAGTGTCTAACCTATTTAGGTACTTTGTTGGTTAGACTAGAACCTATAAGTCATTTGTTCAGGTTACGAGTGGGATCATGGAGTCATAAGATGGATAGCGTATGGGTGTCCAACTCACTTTCTAGGATATGAATCAAGGCTATGAGTCGTATGATGTGGTGAGGAGTCAATGGGTCGACTCGTAACCAAGGATGGCTTTTTAGAATTTTTAATTTGGGGGCATGCTGGAGATTTCCAACTTTAACCCCTTTGACCCTCCAACTTAAAACCTCCATTGAGAATTCATTATAGCATCATTCCCAATAAAACACTCCTAAATTCTCTCTCAAATTCTCTATTTAAGATAAGGCTACAGTTTCAAGAAGAGTGGTCATCTAGGGTTCTAAGGGTGCAATATCTTCCAAATTTCTTGGTATTTCAGACATGTTCCTTGAAACACACTGGGTTTTGTCCCTTGAAAATTTACTGAGCTTTGAGCTCACTACCCTTGTAGCGACTCACTATATGAGTCATATGGTATGGGTAAATATTAGGTGACCCAATTCATATGGTCTCCAATGAGGTGTGGTTTAGTTTCTATTGTGGTTTGACTTGGTGAGTCTGACTCATATGTTCATGATACGATAAGTATATTTTACAATTGTATGTTTCCTAGTGTCTAGCCTAGATGTTTTGCTTAGAGTACAACTTAAACGATACTAGTCGTATGCTGATGATACGAGTTAGGCAAGGGATTCATATGTCCTATAGAATGTGGTGTCCAACTTTCTTTTCTTGTTACAACTGGATGGTACTAGTCGTATGATTTGGTGATGATTTGGAGGGCCAACTCGTACCCACTTGAAAATTTTTTTACAGTTTAAGTTGAAGGTATTCTGGATATTTCCCCTCTTAACTCCTTTTGACCCCATGAAATAAAACATATTTTGGGACCTCATTAACCCCGTATTCTAAATGAAACACTCTTAAATACTCTTAAAAATCTCTCTCAAGCTTTAGGTTCAAGAAGAAGTGAGTGTTTCTACAAGGCAATCAATTCTTGCTCTTAAGGGTCGTTTCTCTCTGTCTTTCTTGGTGTCTAATACTTGTTACTCATCCCTCATTGTTAGTTTAACTAAAAGCATATTTTTAATGGGTGGTTTACATAGTAATATTGTGGTATTGTGTTTATTTTGAAATATATGTTGGGGGTTTTAGTTGTTCTTTGTTGGATAGTGTTTTCCCATGTTTTTTTATGATTTTCATGTTATAATTGTGGTTTGAATTTTTGGTTGCATGGGAATAGTAAATTGATACATAGTTTTTGGTTTTGGAAATCTTATGCTCTCAATATGTTTGTTAAAATGCCTGTGAGAATGATCTTGTCACATAGTTTAACTATTATTGAAATCTTTCCATTGCATGATATGGTCATAGAAACAAAATTGTTTTGGTTGGTTTTAAATTTTATGGAAAGGCCTTGGTTGGTATGGATTTGGTTAAATAGAAATCTTATGGGGTACATGGGAATCCCTTAAGTGTTGGCTAGTGACATTTCTTGCAAACTATAGTCGGTATAACGATACCACTTCATGATGTCTTGATACTTGACTTCTGGAGCAGGTGGTTTGATTTTCTACTAATTGTTTTAATTGGGCAATTATGGAAGGTTGTAATATCTAGCTATGAAGGTGTGAGTCTGATGGACGGATACTAGGAACTCATATTTTCCTACATGAGGGTTGGTCTTCGTGACCATATGCTTGTGGGGTACACGGGAATCCCCCAAGTTTATACTTGTATATATTCATCATGGAGGCCGAAGGGTACAAGAGAATCCCCGCCCCATTTTTTATCTCCAGTACATGTGGCTAAACCCACTGGAGCCCGTTTAGGGGGTAACACTTGACCCATATAGCCCATGGGTGGATTATGATAGTAAAGCTACATAAACCAGGTTAAAGTTTTAAATACATGCTAAACCTGGTCTCCATTTTTGGCATGGTATATATGTATGTATGTGATTGCATATGTTTATTTCCTTTGGTTTTAAATAATGACATTTTTTATCCTTATTCCTGAGTACATGCTAGAGTTCACTCGCTAACCGTCTTCGGACATTGTATCCCCATGCGATGCAGGAACCGACCATACTGCACATCCTGCTTAGTGGCTTAGATTCAGGGACAACATTTGTGTCAGACGGAAGTGGTAAGCTTCCATATTCCAAAAGACTCCATTTCATGCTATGGACTTTTTGTTATACTATTGTTATTTCTTGGACTTTGGTTTCATCTATGGTCGGGGGCATGTCCCGATCCGATGTTCTTGGATTTTAGTTAGAGTCTTTTTGTGATTACTTTGGAAATGGGCGGTGTCAGTATTGGTGTCAGCCTTGGTCTTGGTATTGGCATTGGGGCTGACATCGGCTGGATAATTTATTGGATACTTGGGTGGTTATGGTTATGAACTTCTTTAAATGTCTTTCTATTAATTTTGTTTTATCTTGTTAGTTTTTTAAAATTCACCAAACATAGGGTACAAGACGGTTATGGTGGGGTGTTGGGGGAGGTTTTTGGTCCCAGTCAGACTTGAGATGCCCAACAGAACTAGGCCTAGTTCGGGTCATGTTAGATTGGTGTTAGAGACCTAGGTTCATGGTCAATTGGGAGGCCACAAATCTGTGTTGAGTAGAGTCTCTTTTAAGGTTGTGTAGCTCGGCACATTCATAAAGGAGAGGCTACAAGGCATTTAGGAATGTTTCTATTTCTTGTGTTTTTTTTTCAAGCTATAGAGTCTAATGTCCTGAATTCTCCTCTAATTCGTGTTTGTTCGCTTTTCAGATCATGCCTCCTTGATGATCTGAAACTCATGGAAACTCCTCTTTCCTACCTAAGGACAATATTAATGGGACCCATTCTACTTATGGGGTCTAGAACCAGTCTAGGGATACAGAATCGGTCTAGGGGTCACATTTATGATTGACATTCTGGAGTTCCATCGGCTCCCTCTATTCCTCCTTGAGCTCCCAAGCTGATGTGACAAATACTAAGTTTTGTCAGCCTATTCATATGTTGGAACAGTTGGTAGCTTCTAAGACTCAGCATGGTACATCTATTACTCCATATTTTAAGGCCACAAGGGTTGTCCAGTTCATGAGGTTGAACCCTTCGGCCTCTACTGGTGTTAAGATTGAAGAGGGTCCATAATGTTTTTTGGCTGAGATGGAAAAGATCTTTCATGTTATGCATGGCATAAATATGGAAGGCATGGATTTTATCACCTACCAACTGAAGGATTTGGCATGCCAATGATACAAGTAATGAGATTAGTCAAGGGGTAACAACGTCGGGTCAACTCTATGGGAGGATTTCTTTAATGCTCCCCTAGAACGCTTCTTTCCTATGATGTCGAGGGAAGCAAAATGGAAGAGTTTGTAAATCTGAGCAAGGTAAGACGACAGTCAAGGAGTATGCCTTGAAGTTTCACAAGTTATCTTTGTATGCTTCAGAGATGGTTTCTAGCATGAGGGCTAGAATGAGAAAGTTCTTTTTCGGATTGTCTCGTGACTTCATATTGTAAAGTAAGGCTACCTTGGTGATCAACGACATGGATATCTCTAGGTTGATTATGTATATGAAATATGCGAAGGTAGAAAAGAAGAAGTAGGCTAAGATAGGGGAGAGGCAGCGCAAGAATTTTAGGTACTCTGAGCAGGGTGGTGGCCCACAAAAAAATAGTATTGATGGGGGAAAGTGGCCCAAGAAGAAGTGGGGCAATTCTTGATCTTACTCGATAGTAGTGCTCCCTACCCAAAGCTGTCGGGTGACAGACGTTTCCCAAGTTGCAACAACTTTAGGGCATAGGGTGGTCAATCTTAGGTTAGTGGGGCTCAATCAGCTCCACCATATCCTCCCTGCATGTTTTATGGTAGATAACATTAGAGTTTCTGTGATGAGGGAAGGGACAAGTGCTTCAACTATAGTATGATAGAGTATATGCTTAGAAACTATCCTAATGGAAAGGTTTCCTCTGGGGAAAATAAGGTTCCAGTTGCCTCTTTATCAACTCCATACTAAAGGGTGTACCATCTAGCTTCGGTATGGGTCAAAACTATCTTTATGCTCCCATTACTCGACAAGAGTCTGAAGCATCTCCTGATGTCATGACTGGTATGTTGAAGCTCTTCTCCCGTGATGTGTACTATTTACTTGATTTGGGATCCACTCTGTCTTATGTAAACCCAATACTGGCTGTGCATTTTAGATTTGGTCTTGAGTATGTTTTGGACCCTTTTTCTTTCTCTACCTCAATGGATAACTTTGTGGTGGCTAGAAGGGTCTATAGGGGTTATGTGGTATCTGTGGGTGGTCGAGAGACTTTGGTGGATCTATTTGAATTAGACATCGTTGATTTTGATGTCATATTAAGGATGGATTGGGTTTACTCACGCCATGCTTCTCTAGACTGTCAAACCTATAAGGTCGTCTTTAAATTCCCTAATGAACCAGTTATTGAGTGGGAGGGTGATTCCCTAGCTCCTAAGAGAAAGTTCATATGTTATCTTAAAGCTCGAAGATTAATCTCCAAAGGGTGTCTTACCATCTTGTCAGGGCGAAAGATTCTAACTTGGAGGGTCCTTTTTGCATTCTGTCCTAATAGGGAATAAATTTCCTGAGGTCTTCTCTGATGACCTACCTGGTGTCCCTCGTGATAGGGAGATGGATTTTTGGATTGCTTTTGTTCCAAATACTCGTGCGATTTCTATTCTCCCCATATAGAATGTCTCTAGCCGAGTTGAAGGATCTTAAGGAGCAACTCAAGGATCTTTTTGACAAGAGTTTCATTCGTCCTAGTGTGTCCCCGTGGGGTGCACCAATGTCATTTGTGTATAACAAGAATGGTTCCTGATGTCGCCCAAAACTACTCTCTAAAGAAGTATGATACGGTTGATGTCAAATATAGTAACCCAAATAGGTTGGGGTCGAACCCACAGGAAAAACATTGAACAATTACTTAACTTGCAGAAATCCATGAGCAATGTGGAAAAGTAAATAGGGGAACTTGGAAGTAATCAGTAAGTAGTAAACGAACTTGAATGCTTTTTGTTTGTAAACAATAAAAGATGAACACTAGGTTAGTGTTCCCTCTGGCTTCTCAACTCCATAAACTTCTCGTGTTCAACCCACCAATTCCACTGCTATACAAGTAAAGTCAACAGGCTATGTATAACCAACCATCTTGTGAATGTGTTGACAAATATCACCCTTTACCTTGTGAGTCTCAGGGCGTCGCCTTGTCTATGACTTCAATTCAACTCTTACCTTTTGAGTCTCGAGTGATTAGATAAGATAGTAGAATAATAAGATGGACATAAATCTCAAATTGATAGCTTAATCCTTTTTTCCCAATCTCAAACTCCCTTGTGAGGATGTTCTCGAATATAGGAAACCCTTAAGCTTCTGCAGTATTTCTATACGAAGAAGATTAAGATACATGCAACTACTTTAGAATATATGAATCTCTCACTTCCTTTACGTAGTTTATCTACTAGGGTTCCCACAACCCTAGTCAAGAAAATTAGCCGCTCACGTTTATGCAGCAATCCATGATAATAAATAAAGAAAGCATGTACTTAATTGCACAAAATAAGAAGAATAAAATCTAAAGTCTTCGATTGAATCAAAACCCAAAATATCAAGTATAAAATAAAGTACGTAAGAGTATTGTAAAAGTGCGTAAAATAATGTTAAAGAATTTAACATAATAAAAGATTAACCCTAGGGTATTTATAGTGGCTAAAAAAATACTCAAAAATATGAATTAAAATAGAATAGGAAAAGTAATGTTGGCACAAGGTACGACTCGGTCATCCACTCGTAAGGTCTTTTAAGAGTCGTACTGTTCCTCTCATATGTTCTCCAGTTTGTGATCTTCCAAGACTTCATCTTTATATTTTCCTTATGACTCATCCTCTCCAGTTGTATCTTGACCATATGACTTATAGTCTTTACTCGTATCCACTTGGGACTTGATCTTTCATTTCTCTGAACATTGGTCAGCTTATGGTCTTCTTCTGAGACTTATACTATGAATGTCATCTTGAGATTCTATTCTCTTTATGATTTCTTGACACGACCTGCATCCTCATCTTACGACTCATATACTTCAGCCGTATCTTTTTTTCACTTAATTTCTTAGCATGGCTTTTTCTTCTGTTCTGCTTATGAGTCAGCATACGAGTTGTATGATGTGTTACAACTAGTAAGGTGACTCATATCATCTGTAGACTTGTTCTTCTTCAGGTCTTTTTTCTTTCAATTTCATTCCAACACTATTATAGACCTATTTTACCTGCAACAAGAACAAAAACACATCATATCTACTAAAACAACCTAAGTACAAGCATAAATTCTTTGTTTTAAGCATCGAAACTGACATGTTTCCATGGCGTATCAGCACCCTCAACTTTGAAGTTTGTGTTTCCTTAGGCAAAACAAAAACTGAAACTACTACCCATAACAACGATGCTTAAATAGGAAGATCCTAAGTTAACTATGGCAGAGACTTTTCATCTCAATTTTCAACAATTATATTCACCCTTCTTGTTTTACTTTTCAAGAACCTGACTATGTATACGATGTGGTACGTGAAGTGACAAAAAGTAACCTGATAGTGGTATTACATTAGTAATAGATAACTAAGCATATACAAATCACACTCACTTAACTATTTAGCAACTTAACAACATACCTCATGTGCGCTCACAATCAAATAAATCCCTTTTTTCACTCAATAAAGATCAATCAATTTTTCAGGGATACAGAAAAAAATTCTCTCGCTTACAACGAAGTATCGCCGATGTATATAGAATACCATAAGCTTGCCTATATGCTCTCTTCCTAAGTTTTCGGACAGTCGAGGTAAGTTCACTAAAGGACTTTATTTGGCTTGTAATGTAGGTTAGGGCTGGTATGGTATCTTTTTAGTATTTTTACAATGACTATGCCTACTTGACCCTATACTTTATCTGGGACCACTTATTTTCCACTTTTTTCTTTATTTTATTTCTGCCTTTATGTCTCTTTTTTTATTTTAAAGAACATTTAGACAGGACCAGGTTCGGTTTTCTTTTCTCACTATTCTTTACTTTTCATTCTCTTACTCGGTTTTCTTTTCTCACTATTCTTTACTTTTCATTCTCTTACTTTTATTTTTTCTTGCAATTTTCTATTTCTTTTACTTTTACCGCACCTATCCTTTTTTATTTTTTTCTACAATTATTTCTTATTTCTTGATTTTCCCTACGCACCCCTATAATAGCCACCATCAACTTAGGCAATTTGCCTGAGTTGAGGTGCACAGTATCCATAGAGGACCGCGGTCAATACAGGTTTGTTGTAAGTAAAATGGGAAGATGAAATTCGTGTAATAAAGAAATGGGTCAATTAAGGCTTAAATTTTTGGATCAAGGGGTTCATATTTCACTTGGTTAGGGATTTAGGATCGAGTAGACTCATAACATGTAACGGCCCCATTTTCTGAACCAGAATGCTACACGGTGCTCATGACTCTGAAGGACCAAAAACTAACCCATGACTGATATCTGTACCTGTACACTGCATAATATATGACTATAAATTCAGAAACATGAACTGAAAGGCCATAAGGTTCAATACTTACCATAATCTGAATAATAACAATGTCTGAATAAAGTGGTATAAAAATACCAAAACAAAACTAAAATACTGAAATCTAAATGTAGTCTGTAATCTAGTTTGAAAGCCATTAACTATCTGAAGTAGGGAGTGGAAGGAACATGTCTCCAACTAACTCCTGACTACTAAAATCCAAACTAAAATACTGAAGTAATAAAGTAGTAATCATGTCCTCGGAGAATGAGGACTCACTGCTAACTTGGAATGCTAAAATCTGCAATGCTACTTCTGCTTTGGAACTCATGCCTCTGAACCTATGGCGTAAAATAAAACACCATAGTGTGAATGTGTCAGTACGACTGAATGTACTGAGTATACGAGTGAGGTAGGCTAAATACAAAGGGTTTATATGCATGAACAATGCTGACTGATATGAACGCGAAAATACATATATGCATAAGTAACTATAACTGAACTCGTGGTGATATTGACAACTGAGTCTAAGTGATGACAACATGAGTGTACTGATACTGAGATGCTAAATGACTTATTTCAATGATATTAATATGCAAGTCACTACTAAGTGAGGAACCGATATTGCATTACTGAATAGATGAACGACTATTTCTGACAGTTTGAATTATAAAGAACTGGTCTGATTTACCACATCTAACAGTCCTAAAATTGAATACTGATAATGTGAGTTATGATGACTGATATAACTAATATGATAATGATGATCGACATAACCAATATAACTGATACTGAGCGACTGTATCGGACAGTTTAAGTTCTGATGGAACTATCTGAGTTCTGTTCTGTATAGAGTAATTAAATCTGAGATTATTCCTATCTAGTGGGTTATCTCTGAGTATAATGATAACAAAGATGATTTGACTTAGACTATTTATTAGTTTGAAACATGGCGCTAATATTGGTTTGGAGTTTTTGGGGTATTACAATATCTCCCCATTGGGAATATTCATCCTCGAATGAGACTGAATGAGAGGGGTGGAATGATAGAATGAACGTGAACTCAACATGAATAATTAAAACATGATCTCATGACTAATGTGACTGATAAACTAACTATATCATACTGAACATGCATATCTGATGCATGTGTAACTGATTCGTCAATGCATGGCTGAGGTTTCTGATAACTGAAGTTCTCAAAATGAGAATGCATATCTAATGCATGATTATATAACTGAACTAGCACATGTATGCATGAATGAATATACAATGGTACTTGATATTAAGTTTATGATGTAATCCTAAACAAGGAACTGAATAAGTTTAAAAAGAACTGTTACCTTACACGGGAATGCTAATGAGCCTAAGATCGTTTACTAAACATTCATGAGTGGAAACATGACAACATAACTGAGTATGACATGGGACATATGAACTAAATATCATGAACTGAACTGAGCTTCTGAATATATGCCTTACAACTGAGGTTGGGATTTTAAGGGTCAACTTATGAGTGTACCCTACTCCAAAATGGATTCATTACTTAAAAAGAGAATAGGACGCTTATGTTATAAAGATCGGGGGATCATAGAATATCTCCCCCTTGGGACACTAAGTCCCTCTAGGAATACTATCTTGGCTGAGTTACTGAAGGAAACTACAATAATTCGTAAGGCATTTAGGAACTGAATCGTGCCTGATTATCTGAGATCCAAGACTTGAGGCCTCATACATCTCCTAAGATGAAGTACCTAAGCTTCATGCACCACAACTGAGACTACTAAAAGATTTATGAGGTGTTGAGTACGACTACATAAATATACTAAATTATCTGATAAACTGAATAACTAATAGCTGAATACTAGGCATGTGAGATTGGTCAGTACTTAGTCTGAACAACTAGACTAAGATAGTAAAATATTATGCATAGGAGGTAATAATTGACTAGATAACATAAGGTAACTGAGCATGAAGGAGCAAAACTGTATCACTTTAAGAATGCAATTCTAGGAGTATAGTATGATTTAGAAACATCCTGTAGACTGAGCTACTAAAATACTACTAACTAAGTGACTAATAGCTGTAGCATGGGGCAAGGAAGTCTGGAACTGAATTGAGTTTCTGATCTGATTACTGGACTGAAGTTGACATTATAACTAAAACTATAACTAAGATTCTTACTAGGACTGAATGCTGGGTTCTTATAACTGAATGCTGATAACTGAGGTTCAGACTGATACTGTAATATTGAATTTTGGAACTAATCAATGATTACTGGGTACTCAATACTGGAATTGTAAATGAGATGGCAACTGAATTCTCATAGTACGCGATGGGGACTGACATAAGTCAAGGATCCGGATATACATTCTCTTCTATTTGACACATTCTTGCCTTACTAAACACATTTTCTCCTACTATTTCCTCATATACTTCTAATATTGGATTTTCTAATTCATATTCACCTATACACACTTAATTTCTTGCTTGCACTCTTCAAGCCTACTAATTCACTTTGGTACAACTATCCCTATGAATACATAATTTGCTCAATATGGATGATATTATCCCAACTCTACTGCTACCAAACTCTTGGGTTCATGCTTGTAACTCTAGGTCTATGCTATTATAGGATTCTGAGAAGGGATATGATGACATATCTAAATTCGGGTTCAAGAATGAGTTCTCATTTTTAGTAATGGAATCTGTACAACTTTGAGATAGAACTTGACTGATGGGATACTTTAAGTCTGTGACCAATCCTATAACTGACTCTAGGGACTGTCTGAGAAAGCCCCCTATCTTTAAGACTTGGACTTTACTATTTATGGTACATTGAAAGTAAGGTGGAGTTAACATGAGTGGGGAATGATAAGAATCTACATGAGTTTCTTAGAGGGCCTTTCTATAGCACGATCTGAGACATGAAAGAAGAGAAACTATTTCTAAAACATCTCATAGCCTCCTGCACATAAGTGTGGTGGACAACACACCTATGTAAAAGACTCTACTAGATGCGGCTTTTAGACTTCCTAGGACACTGTTGAACCTTAGGCTCTGATACCAAGTTTGTAATACCCCAATTTTCTGAATCGGAATGCTACATGATGCTCATGACCCTGAAGGGCCACAAGCTAACCATGAATGATATCTGTAACTATACACTGCATAATATATGACTATAAATGCGGAATCATAAACTGAAAGGATATAAGGTTCAATACTAAACATAATCTGAATAATAACAATGTCTGAATAAAGTGGTATAAAAATACTAAAACAAAACTAAAATACTAAAATCTAAATCTAGTCTGTAATCTAGTCTGAAGGCCTCTAACTATCTGAAGTAGGGAGTGAAAGGAACATGTCTCCAAATAACTCCGAACTACTGAAAGACAAACTAATATACTAAAGTAATAAAGTAGTAATCATGTCCTCAGAGAATAAGGACTCACTGCTAACTCTGAATGCTGAAATCTGCAATGCTACTGCTGCTCTAGAACTCGTGCCTCTGAACCTATAGTGTAAAATAAAACACCATAGCACGAATGCATCAGTACGACTAAATGTACTGAGTATACATGTGAGGTAGGCTAAATACAAAGCGTTTATATGCATGAACAATGCTGACTGATATGCACGTGAGAATACATATATGCATAAGTAAATATAACTTAACTAGTGGTGATACTGACTAATGATTCTGAATGCTGAAAACAAGAGTCTACTGATACTGAGATACTGAATGACTGAGTTCATTGATATTAATATGTAAGTCACTACTAAACGAGGAACTGATACTGCATTACTGAATAGATGAACGACTATTTTTGATAGTTCGAATTATAAAGAACTGGTCTAATTGACTGTGTCTAACAGTCTTGAAATTGAATAATGATAATATGAGTTATGATGACTGATATAACTGATATGATTGTGATGATCAGCATAACCAATGTAACTGAAACTGAGCGACTGTATATGACAGTCTAATTTCTGATGAAACTATCTGAGTTCCATTCTGTATGAAGTAACTAAATCTAAGATCAGTCTTATCTATTAGGTGATCTCAGAGTATAATGATAACAAAGATGATTTGACTTAGTCTGAGATCAGTAGTACCTAGCGGGTGATCTCTAAATTTGATGATATTGATACTGATTGACCATAGTTGAAGTCAGCCCTATCTAGTGGGTAATCTCGGAGTTTATAGATAATGAAAGGGATTGACTATATCTAATAGTCTTGAATTTGTAAATAAAACCGTGGGATGTATTCAATTAACTGACATGCCTCATACTATGCTAACTGGGGTCCAACCTGTAACCCCAGTTGGAAGGGTTTTAGTACCACGCCACTGGTAAAGATAACTGCTATGGAGTCAGTCCTAATCTAGTGGGTGACCCCTGGGATCAGTCCTATACATTTAAATGTTCTAACGGGTGATCCCTGAGTATGTCAGTCCTATCTAATGGGTGACATCTCATACCTACACTGGCTACGCAGTTTTGGAACTTAGGGATTGCTTCTAGGGATCTTAGTCCTATCTAGCCGGTGAGTCCCTGTCCCTAGGCTCGCTCGGTGCTGAATCTTACTCCCATCTAAAGGACTTTGAACTGATTAACTGAGATGAACTGATTAACTAAACTAAACTGATACTAGTGGTATTGTCTAATAAAGCTAAACTAAATTTACTGAGTTCTGTTGACTTACGGAATATACTGAGTTCTGAGGACTAACTGAGAGTACTGTAGATACTGAGATTTACTAGGAATACTGAAATCACTGAGATGACTAAGATTTTTGAGATATCCTGAGTCACATGACTGACTGAGTTCTATGGATCATGGATTGACTGAGAGTATCGTGAAAACATGACATGGCTCTAGGCACACAGCTAAATTGTTGGGTACAAGTACCCCCAAGACTTGATGGAAAGAAACTAACATAACATGGATTATTTGAAAACATGACCAACCAACATAACTCATAATTTATATATTGAAGCACTTCATCAAACATATGATATGCATAAGCTTGTACATATATAGGGATTTCATGATATCATGCTAGTTAGGCACTTTTCCTTCATTTAGGCATTTAATCAAACATATTGTAGGCATAGTACATGTAAATAACATTATATAACAAACAAAGATCATGATTCATCTCTAATTCATCATTCAAGGGTTTAGTCATAAGGTTGCATGAATCTATAGCTATAATAATTAAACCTACATAGAAATTCTCACCCAACATGTATTTAAATTCAATTGATCATTCTCATAAAAAACAAAACAAACCTAACATGAAATTCATACAGAAACCCATAAACATGAATTTAGAAAAAGGATTCTTAGGCTTCATGGACGAAAGGAGTCCATGAATAAACACTATGCAACCTTAGGGATTTAATCTAGAAAGCAAATTGACCTTTCTTGAATGTTCTTAGATTAGGAATATTAATTCTTGAATATATTGTAGAGAGCGTGATAAGGGCTTAAAGTTAATTGAGAAGAAACCTTAAGTTTGTTATTGGGAACAAAGAGGGTTAAGAGCTTTTAAAACTAAATACCAATAGCTAAATACGTGTTTTTAGTGTTTTATGTCGTGGGGGTAAGGTTTAGGATGAGGGAAAAATACCAAAATACCCCTACAAAATTGCTTCCCAGTTGCTGAAATTATCAGCTGACGACCAAGGCTGATAAGCCATCTGATCTTTGATAGCCCGTCATCCCAGGTTATCACCTAGGAGATGGAATTTTTGGGTTTCTATCTAAGCCTGGAGACATGGGCTGATAAGCCGTCAGAATTGTGATAATTCGTCAGCTCATGTTGTCATTCATTTGTCAGGCGGACATGCCAGAGTAAAATAGGTTTAACTTTTTTCTCCAATATCGGATTTAGAAAAAATTGGTATCGTTCAAAATCAGATTAAATTATCTATCTGTTTGTAGGTCACGAGCTCAAAAATTCATAGTATAATAAGAGATATGTTCATTTGTAGCTGACTAAAATAACATCCTTCCCAAGAATTCAATCGATAAGGAATGTTTTGATTCATCTGATAGCCGGGTGTTATTTGAAGCCTTAATATACATATAACTTACTCATAAAACTATAAAATAACCATGATATACTATTCATGAGATTGAAACATGGCGCTAATATTGGTTTTGATTTTTCAGGTTATTATAATATCTCCCCTTTGGGAACATTCGTCCTTGAATGAGACTGACTGAGAGGGGTGGAATGATAAACTGAACATAAATAACTGAAACATGATTTCATGACTTATGTAACTGATAAACTAACTATATCATATTGAACTTACATATCTGATGCATGTCTTGCACACTAAACAAACATATTACCCTATAAATAAATAAGTACAAAACATGGGTTACCTCTCATGCAAAGATTGTTTTAATGTCACGAAATGACTGGGCTAAGTTGGATACTCAGATTTCACCAATTAGCCTCATGACTTTCCTCCCATGCAGCTCTTGATTTAACGTCGTGGCACAACGTAATTGGCTTGGTTACTCAGACTTACCAAGATCAATCTAAAAAATCACACTCAGTTCTTCATTGTTACCCATATAGTTATTTACTCTTTGCCCATTCACCTTGAATGGGGCTTTACCATCCCTCTTCAATTCCAATGCACCATATGGATAAAATTTTGTCACCTTGAATAGACCATACCATCTAGACTTCAACTTACCTGCAAACAAGGGAAGTCTAGAATTATAAAGAAATACCCTATCACCTTCTTCAAATATCCCCTTCTTAATCTTGTGATCCTGATGCAGTTTCATCTTTTATTTTTAAATTGCAAAACTTTTATATTCCAAGAGGAGGAATTCATCGAACTCATTCATCTTATTTATCCTTGACTTAGCTGCATCTTGCCACTCAAAATTTAGTCTTTTCAAAGCCTAAAGTGCTTTATTTTCAAGCTCAATAGAAAAGTGACAAGCCTTGCCATACACCTACAGATAAGGTTTAGCACCAATGTGGATTTTAAAAGCTAAGAAATAATCCCATAATTCATCTTCTAACCTTCTTGACCAATCAGTCATATTGGCATTTACTGTCTTTTCCAATATGGACTTGATTTCTTTATTGGACGCCTCAACCTATCTACTATTCTGCAGATGATAAGGTGTTTCCACATTGTGTTCAATACTATACTTCTTAAGCAGACCTTTTGAATAGAAGATTACAAAAATATGACCCACCATCACTAATGATAGCACGTGGCATGCCAAATCAAGAAAAGGTGTACTTTTTCAAAAATTCAGTGACACTACATGCTTCATTGTTGGGGAGTGCAACTGCTTCTACCCATTTAGAGACATAATCCACATCCACAAGAATGTACTTCATGCCAAACAAACTCATAAAAGGTCCCATGAAATCCATACCTCATACATTAAACAATTCTAATTCTATCATAGGATTCATAGAAAGTTCATGTCATCTAAAGATGTACCTTGGCATTGACATTTATCACAAATGGAAGTAAAATCTTATGCATCTTTGTATATTGTTGGACAATAGTACTGCAGGATTTTGTGGGCTATGCGGGTTCCTCCATGTTGACTCCTAACTGGTAAAGAATGACCAACCTCAAGTATGCATCATCTCGACCTCAGGTATACATCTCTGAATAATAATAATACCATCCGCACAAATTCTAAATAAATAAGGTTCATCCCAGAAGAATTTCCATACCTCATTCATAAACATCTTTCTTTGCTTGAAGAAAAGGTCTTCTAGGACTAGATCCCTGGATAGATAATTAGCATAGTCTAAAAACCATGGAATTAGATATTGGGAAGATGCCAATAACTGCTCTTTTGGAAAACTGTCATAAATCTCTAACCTATCTCTAACTTTCTGCATAACTTTCTCCTCAAGTCTGGACAAATGATCCACAACTTAATTCTTAATGCCTTTTCTTTCCTTAACCTCAAAATCAAACTCTTGCAGCAAGAGTACCCACCTAATAAGCCTACGTTTAGCATATTTTTTAGCCATTAGATACCTTAATGCTGCATGATAGTGTGCACGATCACCTTTGTCCCAACCAAATAAGATCTAAACTTTTCAAAAGCAAAAACCACTACTAATAACCTTTGTTCCGTGATAGTGTTGTTCTTTTGAGAGGGATTTCATGCCTTACTGACATAGTAGATGGGATAAAGGATCTTTTTTTTGTTAGCCTATTACAACCCCTATGGACAATACACTTGCATCCCACATAATCTCAAATAACAAGGACCAGTCTTGGGAGACAATAATAAGAGTAGTCGTCAACTTCTCCTTCAGATATTCAAAATCCTTCAAGCATGCCTCACTAAACTCAAATTTCACCTCTTTCTCAAGAAGCCTACAAAGAGGGTTAGAAATCTTGGATAAATCCTTGAAGAATCATCTATAAAATCCAGTATGTCCCAAAAAGTTATGAACAGCCTTCACAAAAATAGGTGTAGGTAATTCCCGATCACTTTAATATTTTCTCTATCTACGTTAATACCCCTTTTGGAAATTTTGTGTTCATGCACTATACCTTATTTAACCATAAAATAACACTTTTCCTAGTTAAGTACCAAGATGCATTCCTCACAACTTCAAAGATAAATTTCCAAGTGAACCAAGCAATCATCAAAAGAATGACCAACTATTAAGAAATCATCCATAAACACTTCGATGGTGTCTTCTATCATATCAGAGAAGATTGAGATAATGCATCTTTGAAACTTGGCTGGAGCATTGCATAACCAAAATGGCATGCATCTGAATACAAAGTTCTCATAAGGACAAGTGAAGGTTATTTTCTCTTGGTCCTCGATGAAATAGTGATTTGGTTGTAGCCTTAGTACCCGTCTAGGAAACAATAGTATCCTATGCCCGCAAGTCTATCTAATATCTTGTCCATGAACACCATAGGAAAATAGTCCTTCTGAGTCCATGCATTAAATTTCTTGTAATCCATACACACTCTCCATATGGTGACTGGCCTCATTGGCACTTGCTCATTCTTCTTGTTAGGCACCATAGTAATACCGTTTTTCTTTGGAACACATTGTACCAAACTGACCCACTTACTATTAGCAATGGGATACACTACACTAGTATCCAATCCCTTGATTATTTCTTTCTTTACCACCTCCCATATAAGAGGATTAAGTCGAAGTTGATGTTCTATACTTGGGATACAATCTGGTTCAAGTTGAATTTTATGAGTACAAATACCAGGTGGGATACCTACAATATCTGCAGTGGACTAACCAATGAACTTCTTGAATCTTTGTAGCATAAATAATAATACTTCCACTTCTGTCTCCATCAAGTCTGTTGCAATAATAACCGATAAATTTTTGTTGGCCCCAGAAAATCTATATCACATATGAGAATGAAGGGCCTTTAACTCTATGACAAATGGCTCCTAAATAGATAGGCGAGCAGGTGGAGTAGTTCTATTATTCAAATTAAAATCAAGTTTCTTTGGTGCATAAGTACAAGAACCACTTCCATAGAGTGCACATACCATCTCATCATAGTCCTCTATACCATCACTGTCGATATTCATAATCATGACTGCCATAGCTTCAACACCCAACCTCTTTTCAATATGAAAAACATTAGAAGTATCATCCCATATGGTCACTTAATCAACATCATAGAATGAATAAATCTTTTTATCATACACATCAATCATGGATATCACTCCTAACTCATCTAACTGCTTTATGTTTTTCAATACATTGAAGATCACCTGCTTATCATTGAGTCTCAGCATTATATGTCCTAGCTCCAAATTAATCAATGTCCTTTCTATAGCTAAGAATGGTCTTCCTAAGATAATTGGGACTTGAAAGTCCACTTCACAGTCTAATATCACAAAATCTATAAGAAACATAAAAATAGACACCTTCACAAATACATTATATAAAATACTAATTGGCTTCTTCACCGTTTGATCTGTCATCACTAGGCTCATGGTAGTTGGTTTGGGAGCTCTCAACCCCAACTGTTTGAAAACTTCTAAGGGCATGAGGTTAATATTAGCACCTAAATCACATAGTGCCTGAGTGAAGTTGAAATATCCAATAGTGTAAAAAATGGAAAAAGCACCAGGATCCTCCTTCTTCTATACTAAATATTTAGTTGCTATAGTGCTATAATGATGAATATTGTTGATTGTCTTATAACTGACTGACCTCTTCTTTGTGATAAGATCCTTAATGAATTTTGCATATTCTAGAATTTGTTGTAATGCCTCTACAAGTGGTGTGTTACTGACAGCTCCTTCAACATAGATAAGAATTTCTGATACTTACTCTCTTCTTACTTTTTTTTTTAGCATTTGAGGGTCTCAGGACGGTCTTCAACACAGGCTCCTCGACCTTGTATTTTCCTTATCTTTCTTGCTACTGCTCTCTACATTAACAAGATCATCTTCATTATTTTGCTCATCCACAGTAGATACAGGTGGGTCTGAGGTGGCCATACTACTCTATGTGGTAATGTCATGAAAATGACTATCATTGTTTTGATTAACCACTCTGTTACTAGGAAGAGTGCAGGCTCCCTTTGATTTACTGTGGCTGATATTTGACTGAATTGCTGCTCCAACTATTTGATTTCTATAGTATGTGATTTAACTTTCTTTTTTAGCCCTAACAAATATGCCTTTAATTCCTTAAGACAGCTTTCTTGACTTTCTTGTCCTTCAACTAATTTTGACAAAAGTACCTTTATCTGGATTCTTAATCATGACCACCAGGTGGAACATACCTATCACTCCTCTCCTTATAATCATCTTTCCACTACTAATCACCATCTCTCTCTACTTTTATCTATGTATCTATCATTATAGTTGTTCAAACCTTTATTCCCTTGCCCTGGGCTCAGAAACCCTTTAACTACCTATCAAAATACTTTGCTTCCTCATCATATTTAGTCTCGAATGTCCTATAAGTAGATGCCTGCACCCCAATTGCATTTACTTTCTTAGCACTCACTATTGTGAATTGATTTTTAAGAAGACCAATATTTGTTTGAAGTAGAGCAACCTCTTATGCTACCAAATCATGACCCGCTCCATAATCAACAGCTGCTCTAATAGAATATGCACCTGCACAATGCTCAACATCTTTAGTATGCCATCCTCTATTGGTTACTAAAATATCATTTACCACCTATTGCACAGCTTTCCGCGAAGACGCACAAATGTACCTCCTGTAATAGTATCTGCCATTGCTCTCAAACTAATATTCAATGATATATAGAAGATTTTTGGTATATTGGACCCTGTGATTCTGTGGTTAGGTACTATGCTCAGCTTCTTTTTAAATCTAAAGAATGCCTCATACTTATATTCTACTGATAGCTATCTAAAATTATAAATTTCATCCTTTCACTGTAGCATCCTTGAAGGAGGAAAGAATATGTTTAGAAATTGTCTCAGTAACTCATACTAAGTAGTGATTGAACCTCTAGGAAATTCCCCTAACCATCGTGATGCTTCTCTAGTCAATGAAAATAAGAACAACCTCAACCTCAAAGCTTCCTGGTCCACCCTCAAAATAGTATATGACATACACATACCTTTAAGGTTAGCAAGATATAGATTTGCATCATCAACTACTGCTCCTAAGATCATGTTCAACAGTTGGATCATAGCACTAAAAATGTCAAACTTTACATTGGGGAGGGGTAGAGCTGGAGGAATGATAACTCTGGAATCAACCACTTTACCATATCCCATATCATCGTCTTTCTCATATGGGTACAGATGCTGATATTTAAGGATCAATAAGGATCTTCCTCTTCGAAGTCTATCACGATGCTTACCCACTTGTCTTATCCTGACTATATCTCTTTGTTGAGCTTGCGTGGGCTCATCTAATTAGGCCTGCTCTTCCACTAGTAAGTGCTTTATTTATCTATCTATAATATTTTATGGATCACCAGAAGCACATAGAAGTGTTGTATTAGGATCAATGGGTAAAGGAAGAGATATAATTTAAGGTTCATGAACCACAGTAGGAACACCATCACAAACTTGCTCTATCATCTTTTGTGGTGTTTAAAGAATTCTCTCTAGATCTGGATCAAAATGAAGTAAGGGGCTGCCTCTACTCTGAGTGTTTCGCATACATCAGCATTTGCCAAATCAAGACAGAAAATAAAACTTGCAAACTTTACCAATTCAATTAACTACTCAAACTGTCTTCCCCGACAATGGAGCCAAAATTTGATGTCTTCCAAAATTGACCTCCAAAGAAGTATGTTGCAGTCAACGCCAAATATAGTAATCCAACTAGGTTGGGGTCGAACCCACAAGGAAAGCTTTGAACAGTTTCTTAACTTGCTGAATTCCATGAGCAGTGTAGAAAAGTAAATATAGGAATTTAGAAGTAATCAATAAATTGTAACTGAACATGAATGATTTGAGTTTGTAAACAATTGAATATAAACACTAGGACTGTGTTCCCCTGGCTTCTCAACTCAGTAAACCTCTCATGTTCAAGCCACCTATTCTGCTGCTCTGTATGTAAAGTCAATAGGCTATGTAATACCAATCGTCTTGTGAACATGTTGATAAATCTCACCCTTTACCTTGTGAGTCTTAGGGCATCACCTTATTGCTCCTTTTATATGACTTCAGTTCAACTCTCACCTTTTGAGTCTCGAGTTGATTAGATGAGATAGAGAATAAATAAGATGGACGTGAATCTCAAATTTTTGTCTTAATCCCTTTTTCCCAATGTCAAACTCCCTTGTGAGGATGTTCATGAATACAAGCAATCCTCAAGCTTCTGCAATACCTCTAAGGTTAATTAATAAGAAGAAGATTAAGATATATCCAACTACTTTAGAATTGATGAATCTCCCACCTCATTTACATAGTTAATCTACCAAGGTTCCCACAACCCAAGTCAAGGAAATTAGTCTCTCATGTTTATGTAACAATACATGATATTCAATAAAGAAAGAATGCAATTAGTTGCACAAAATTAAGAAGAATAAAATTCAAAGTCTTCAATTAAATCAAAACCCAAACTCTCAAGAAAAATTAAAGTATGTAAGATTATTGTAAAAGTGCATAACGTAATGTTAAAGAATGTAACTTCATAAAATATTAACCCTAGGTTATTTATAGTGTCTAAGAAATACTCAAAAATCCTAATTAAAATAGAATATAAAAAGTAATGTCGGCACAAGGTACGACTATCTCATCCACTCATAAGGTCTTCTTATGAGTTTTACTGTGCCTGTCGTATGTTCTCCAGTGTCTAATCTTCCAGGAATTTAACTTTCTATTTTCCTTATAACTCATCCTCATGAGCCATAGCTTGACCATACGACTCGTGGTCTTCACTCGTATCCATCAGGGACTTAATCATTATTTCTCTTAACATTGGTCAGCTTACAATTTGATTATACGATTCATACTCAGTCTTCTGACTCATATTCTTTTAAGACTTATACTCTGAGTGTCATCCTGAGATTCTGTTCTCCTTACAATTTCTTTACATGATTCGTATCCTTATCTTATGACTCGTATACTCTAATTGTATCTTTCTATCACTTAATTTTTTAGCATGGATTTTTCTTCTCTTGTGCTTATGAGTCAGCCTATGAGTCGTATAATGTATTAATGAGAAGTAAAGTGACTCATATTATCTGCAGACTTGGTCTTCTTCAGGTCTTTTTCTTCCAATTTCATTCCAAAACTAGTATTGACCTATATTATCTGTAAAAAGCAAAAAATCACATCATATCTACTAAAACAACCTAAGTACAAGCATAAATTCTTTGTTTTAAGCATCAAAAGTGCCATATTTCCATGAATAGGTGATTTGCTGATTAGTTGCAAGGTGCTAACTTTTTCTGCAAAATTGATCTTCGATCTTGGTATCCTCTGTTAAAGCTCAGGGAGGTGGATATCCCTATGGCTACCTTCTGTACCCGATATAGGTATTTTGAGTTCTTGGTTATGGTTTTTTGGGTTGACCGATTCCCCAATGGCATTCATGGATCTAATGAATATAGTCTTTCATCTATTTCTAGATTTGTTCATCATTGTTTTTATAGATGATATTCTAGTATACTCTAAGAGCGAGCTGGTTTATGTGAATCACCTCTGCATTGTATTACAGACCTTAAAGAAGTGGTATTTGTATGTTGAATTTTTGAAATGTGAATTTTCGGTGAATGTTGTCACTTGTTTGGGTTATAATGAAGGGATTATGGTGGAACTGCAGAAAGTTGCAGTGGTGAAGAAGTGGCCTATACCCACAATTCCAATCAATATTTGGATCTTCTTGGGTTTAGTGGGATAATAAAAGAGGCTTTTTGAGAGTTTTTTGAGTATAGCTTCCCCGTTGACTAAGTTGATTCAGAAGAAGGTAAAGTTCTTTTAGTCCGATGCTTGTAAGGGTAGTTTCGAGAAGCTGAAGGATAAGTTAACTTTGGCTCTGGTCTTGAACTTACCTGAAGGCACTGATGGGTTTTTGGTCTATTATGATGCATCTCGTATGGAACTTGGTTGTGCTTTGATACAACATGGCAAGGTGATAGCTTATGCCTTTTGAAATTTGAAGGTGAGTGAGAGGAATTATTTGACTCATGAATTGGAATTATTAGTTGTGGTGTTCGCATTAAAAATCTGGTGTCACTATTTAAATAGGGTACATATGGATATCTTCTCTGATCATAAGAACCTACAGTATGTATTTACTCAGAAAAAGTTTAACCTAAGGAAAAAGAGATAGCTTGAGCTTCTCAAGGATTATGATATGAGTCTTTACTACCACCCAAGTAGAGCTAACATGGTTGTTGATGCTTCTAGTAGGTTATCCATGGGGATTCTAGATAATGTGGATTAGGATAAGTGAGAGTTGGTGAAGAATATTCACTATTTGGCTAAACATGGAGTTCACCTTTTTTGGACACTAAGGATGATAGTGTCTTTGTGTAGAAAGTGGCATGGTCATCTCTTGGTCCTAAAATCAAGGAGAAATAGATGTTAGATCCTATCTTGATAGGGATCAAGGGCGACGTAGGTGGGAAAAAGGTGATGGCCTTCGATATTGGTGGTGATGGTACCTTATGGTACTAAGAGAGATTATGTGTTCCCGATGTAGATGGTTTGGGAGAAAGGATCTTGGTTGAGGCGCATGAGCCACTGTAAGTTGTTCATCCTAGTTTGACGAAAATGTATCATGACCTCAAGGAGATGTATTGCTAGAACAATGTGAAGAGAGATGTGATGAATTTTGTAACCAAGTACTTGGTGAGTCAACAAGTGAAAGTTGAGCATATGAGGCCCAGAGGATTGTATCAAGAAATTAAGATTCCTGAATAGGTGGGAGGTAATCAACATGTATTTCGTTAGCAATCTTCCTTAATGTCAAAATCAATTTAATTCAGTTTGGGTCATCGTGGATAGGATGACAAAGTTGGCACACTTTTTCCTAGTGAGGAATAACTTCTCGACTGAGTATTATGTATGGTTATACCTTTAAGAGATTGTGAAGTTGCATGGGGTAATTATTTCTATCATCTCTGATCGTGGTACACAACTTTTATCTCACTTTTGGTAGTCATTTTCGAAAGCTTTGGGGACCAAGGTGAGTTTTAGTACTTCTTTCACCCACAGTTGGATGGGCAAGCAAAAAGGACTATTCAGAAGTTGGAAGATATGCTTCATTCTTGCATGATTGACTATGGTGGTTGTTGGGCTATGCACTTACCTCATGTAGAGTTTGAGTAAAATAATAGCTACCACTCTAGCATTGGGATGGCTCATTTTAAGGCATTGTATAAAAGGAGGTATAGGTCTCCTATTGGGTAGTTCAAGGTTGGTGAGACGGATATGTTAGGCCCAAATTTGGTTCACGAGGCTATGCAAAAAGTTAAGGAGATTTGAGATAGGCTTAAGGCTACCCAAATTCACCAAAATTCCTATATGGATATAAGGCATAGGAATTTAGAGTTTGAGGTTGGGGATAGGTTTCTCTCATGAAGGGAGTGATGTAGTTTAGGAATAAGGGAAAGCTCAGACCCTGATATGTGGGTCTTTAGATAATTTTGAAGAGAGTTTTCCATGTTGTGTATAAGTAGGAGTTGCCTTCTAGTTTGATATCTATTCATCTGGTGTTCCACATTCCTATGTTGAGGAAATGTATAGTTTACTCATTATGAATTGTGCCTTTCAAGGATATTGGTATTTCAAATTCCCTATCTTATGAGGAGATCCCAATTGAGATATTGGATTGGCAGGTTTGCCGATTGTGGACCAAGGACATATGCTCGGTAAAGTTTCTATGGGGGAACCATAAGGTGGAAGAGGCTACATGGGAAGCTGAAGAGGACATGAAGTCCAAGTATCCGTTCGTATTCCCCGTTCCAAAAATTCGTGCTCAAGGTATGTGTTGATTCTTAACCTTTTTATTTTATGTGTTTGTTAACAGTAAAAAAGTGAATTCTGTGGTGTTCTATTTTCTTTCTTAACGGTAAGAGTAGAGATGTTTGGGGGTTTAATCATTGTTGTACTGCCTTGTTCCATTATTTGAGCATAAATAATCCGAGTGGGGGAGAATTGAAATACCCTGGGTTTTTCCCCTTAAAAATTTCCTGAGCTTTAAGCTTGCTGCCCTTGTAATGAGTCACCATACGAATTGTATTGATTGGGTAGGGGTCAAGTGACCCAATTTGTAAGGTGTCCAGTAAGTGGTGGTTGTGTTTTTTTATGGTTACAACTTGGTGGTTACTTTTCATATGTTCATGATATGAGAAGTATAATGTCCAATCGTATATTGCCCAGTGTCTAGCCTAGATATTCTGATTAAGGTATGACTTGAAGGATACTAGTCGTATTGTGATGATACGAGTTGGGCAAGGGAGTTATATATTAGATAGAATATGGTGTCCAACTTTCTGTTCTGGTTATGACTGGATGGTACCAGTCGTATGATGTGGTGTTGAGTTGGAGGGCCAACTCGTACCCACTTGTGGGAATTTTTACAGTTTACGTTGATGGTATTCTGGACATTTCCTATTACCCCCAAGCTCACACCCAAGTGTACGTGGTCTCACCAAGTGGTAAATTATCGCTTTAAAAGCCAAGTATCGATCCCACAGGGACTTGTGTTGACAACTATCGTATTCTAGTTCACTATTGAGATTAAAGCGGTGGAATTTGAAAATTAAAGTAAAGTAAACAATGCGGAAAATAAATGAGAATGAAAACCTAGGGTTAAAACACTATGAACAATCATACTATGCTATTGAACTTCATTCTTCAAATTACTTATGTAACACCCCAAAAATGGTCTCGAGACGTCACACGGTGCTTGGGACCACAAGTGATCCCAAGCTAACCCTTCTACTGACATAACTCATAAGCAACTGAATAAAATACATAAATCTAAAAGAAATAAGTGGAAGATTACTCTTTTCTGAATCTGATCAATACCAAACTAAATTAAAATAATTACAACTCCGCTTTTACAAAAAAAATTGGAATCAAATACCTTAATTCTACTGACTGTCTATGAAGCCTCTACTAGGATTGAGTATAGGTAGCCAGGACATGATCCCCAGCTATCCCAAATCAATACAACTGAATAAAGACAAAAAAAGATATGATACTACTCAAACAATATGAATGACTCGAGCCCTTGAATCAAGAGGACTCATCACCTGCTGACTGAAAGATGCAAGCTTTTTTAATATGGTATGCATGCTACAACTGAACTGATACCTATATTATGAGATAATGTAGCACATAGACATATATGTGGATCAGTTCTTTAAGGATGTACTGAGTATATGGGGGTGAATGTATAAGTAAAAGTATCATCTCATCATCAAAAATTGTAAAACAGTGCATGCTAAATGTAAATGACTCATATAAGCTGGAATATCTTAAATACTAAAAATATTAATCATGAGAATCATGCTTTATAAATCTAGTGAGTCATAACATTTAGTTCTAAAAGTTGTGGTTGTATCCTACTTTTAAATCATACTGTCTAAGTGTAGAAAGGACTCACTCTTAAATCTGTAATCTGAAAGCTGAAATTAGAAGCTAATATCTTTTTGTAAAGCATAATCTGAGTAAAACTGTGAGACTTTACACTTAGTTTTCTAAAATATTATCGGTTCTTCATTTATAGTTAAAGAGAATACTTTATCTTAAAAAATCATTGCTACTAGCCTTTTAAACCTTTAGGGAGATCTTTCAAAGCTCTTATTTACTAGTAGGGAAAAATACTTTAAAACTGTTTTGAAAATCTGTACCGTTAGGCCTTGAAACTTTATGGAGCTTTAGAAATTTTGGAACTTTGCAACTTAGGGACTTTGGGACTCAGGGAGTTTCTTCTAACCTACATAAACCATGTGAGCTGACATGGAGTCTAACGTCTTGCCCACGTTGGGGAGAGCTGTTCTACCATTGCCATCGAAATAGAACCTTAACTTAAGTGATCATTATCTTAGCCCACTATGGTTGTTTAAAACCTATGGTGGCTCGTAGTTTTGGGACATGAAACCTTGGAATAATACCCAACTCAGTGCTAAGTACTACTCCCATACTTATTGCTCAGAACTTTTAGGAAATCCACCATAAAATAGCACAAGGGTTTATAATTAAAACCAATTATGTTTTTTTTTTATTAAATCTTAAACCGAATGAATAATGTGGATTCCAATCTTAGCTTAGGATCAAAATATCAATCTTTGCTTTTGAAAGCGCTAATCAAAACTTGTCAATAGGACTTGAGATCACAGTCTCCTCGTAAAATAATCAATAGTACTTAGAACTCAAAGTATAAAGGTTTAATGCATCAATAATTACATCAATAGTTAGATTTAAACTTCATGCTCAATAATCATCTTAAAAGCTTTTAATAATCTCAGTCAAGATAATGGTATATAACTCATAATACAACTCTTATGATTTCAAACATGAACATATGTAAATTTCTTGCAATTGGAGCGTTAAATATCATAATAATTTCATAAACTAAAATAATGAGGATTTGGGTAGCAACCCTAACTTAATTTTGATGAGAAATCATAGAATATTCAGTAAAATTGAAACCACAATTCAGTTTTGGGAACAAGGATGAAAGGTTTATCGTTGTTCAAAACCCCATATACCTTGGATGATGAACTAGATGAGTAAGTTTACTTTTGGGAATCATTTTGTGTTCTTGAATGATGATTCTTGGGGTTCTTGAATTGGGAACTTTGAATCTTGAACTGATTTGGGAAAACAATGATGGAATCTTGGGGATTCTTGAAGTTGAATGATGAATCTTAGGGTTTTGGTTAAGACAAATTTTGATGAAAATAAGCATAGAAGGCTTATAATAGGGTTAAATCGTGTTTTTGGATAGATTAAGGGGCTTGGTAATTGACCAAAACACACCCTTGAGCTTTTAAACGATACTTGAAAAGTAGTAAAAATCCTGATTTGACTAGCCACCGCGATGCGCCACAATCGCTGTGGCTCACTGGAAAAGGACGAGTGGGAACTGGGCTTTCTCTACAACACGGAGCTATCGCGGTGCCATATCATTTTGCCATTTTGGCCACTAGCGCGATGCGCCACTATCACGAAGGCTTGCTGGAAATTGACAAATATGAAATGGGACTCCTCTGCGATGCTGTGGAATCATAGAGTCTCATTGGAATTTAACATTTACCAATTTGCTTAGCTCCGCGACGCGTTGAGAGTCCAGGTGACATACTGTGAACTTAAAAATTCTATAACTCCTTCACCGAGGGTCGGATTTGGGAAAATTTTGTATTGACAGAAAGTTTATTTAATTTCCCACACAATGGAAAGTCGAAATCTTGAAAATTCCACATAGAATAAATATTATTCATTTTGAAAGCTATCCCTTAACATTCTAGGAATGAATTAAAGATAGAAAAGTTCGTGGTATTACAACTTATATTGGTTGATGATTGTAGGGTTTATCGCATGATCATGGCATCCCAACCTCTAATCGTCTACCTAACTTGGACATAACAACTACATAGTTAAGTGGGGATGTAATAATCCAACTAGATGTATAAATCTATCATCCTACATGTGAACCAAACAAGGATTCTAGGTGTATCCCTATCCTAGTCTCTAATTTAAATCCTTTATTTTATAAAAGAATAAGAACCTTGTTTTATCTATCCCCCCTCTCTATTTTCTTATTCCCCCTCCCGGGCTCATAAAGTCGACAATGGATGTATACTAAGGTTATTTAATCCTTAAAATAGTTATAAAAATGATAAATTAACAACCAAATATGATATGCAATCAAAACCATATCAATTCAAAGCAATAGAAATCATGTTCTTGGCCTTAACCCTGGAATTGGGCTTTTAGCCACTCATGGACATAGTCGTAATCAAGATAATTGAATAAAATATAAAAGTCATGAAAAAGCTAATTTAAAAGAATAAAAACCCTAATATAAGTGTTTTCATCCTCCCTCCAATTTTCAAAGTCGTCCAAGGTGTCTAACATAAAGTACAAGTGTCCTATTTATAGGAGGACAAAACTGCTGATTTTCGCACTAGGTCGGCATTGTGGAGCTCATATCGGAGAATATGGGTTTATATGCACCATTATATTGGATACCAACTTTTTTTGTCCCTTTGTAAGATTCTGGTGTATATCACATGCCATTTGGCCCTTGCTTTTCTCCCCGACGTTCCCTTTACATCGAAGGTGTCCAATTCATGTCAAGTTGTGTCTTGTGTTTCCATTGATCCATTCCAAGCCTTTTTGTGTTGTTTCCACTTGATTTGAATCTTTTATATTCTTAATATATCAAAAAAATAAACTAATAAAGCATAATATAGAATTAAACACAATAAATTAGAGCTCAAAACAACACAACATCAAAGACGACAAACTAGAAACTTAAGCTAAGAATACTAGTTTTGCCCCTTTTGATCTTTCACTTAGTTTTTACTCTTGACTTTATTCAATTGTTATTTAAAAACAATAAACAAATTTTTCCACACATAATCACACAATAATACCATTAGAAACTTATTACACTCACTAGAATCCATTGAGATCAACTAGAACAACACCTAACTCAAGCTAGTAACACTAGTTTTCTCATTTGAATTTAAAGTGACACAATTATGTACAAAATTGTTTGAAATACACCTTAAACATTATAATCAAGTACTTAAACACTTTGATGCTCAATTATATCACAATTCACTCATAAAGCACACAAGAAGTCCTCAAAACAAGACTTAATATGCTAGGATAACAACACTAAGGAGCATAAATCCACCTCAAATCATCACCCCACACTTAAATCCTTGTTAATCCTCAAACAACTCTTTACTATAAGCATCATAAGCTGAGGTGACTACACACTTATGCAACAAGCAAGACACTCAAGCTAGCACTATAATGACTACACGGAATTCAAGTATCTACACTAAGCATGTTATGTATACAATTGAAAGTTCAAGAACACTACTCCAAAACGTCCTAGACCCATAAATTAAGTCACCTAGTTAGCAAACTGATACAACTTGTTCAATTAAAGACATCATATAAGTCACCCAAAATTCATCAGACATGTGCTCTCACAACAAGAGAGTTACCCAGAGACATTCACATAAATGCAATTTATAACAGAATGGGTACAAGAATCAAATTTTGCTAACACTCAAAAAGAATTCACAAGTTACACATAATGAACCATAAGCTTTCCCTTAGTGTAGTACTCAACTAATATAAGAATTTCAAAAATTATGATCAACTAGGTCTTTACTAGTTCTATGAAGGCTAAGCTATAGGTAAGAAATATTTTGTCCAACAATAGTGACTATCTTCCCTAAGCACTTCAATACATTACACTATACAACTAAGATCAATCTTTAACAACCAACTCTCACCTATACACCATTCAGACATACATAGTTTTACCCTATCTCATTAAGCTCATTTACCTAAAATATGGTAGGAGTGTTGTCTATTAATTAATTACTCAATTTTTTTAGCACTTATTTTCTTTTCACTCCAAACCACAACACATCAAATTTTTGAATGCCAGAAGTCATTATATAGGGGCTTCAATTTCACCTTTACCTTCTTGAGTTTCCAACTCCTTAACTTAATTAAATTTCAACTAAAACTTTTAGAAGCTTTGGATTAAATTATGGTCAATAAAGAAAGGGGATTTAGGTTACTTATGAGGCTGCCAAAGAAAATAAACTAAAGTCTCAAAGGGGCTAACTAGGATTATACATAATGGAAGGTAAAATGTGGTATGAAATAATTTATCAAAGAAATTCCTACATCATCTCCTAAACCCACACTCTTTATTTTGCTTTTCATACATACTAGGCAAGATCTAGACAGCACATGCAACAAGAAATGTACAACACCTCTCACACACACGGCAAATGCTCAACTCAAGTAAGATCATATAGACTTTCAACTAAACAATCACCTAAATTCAACATTAAGCAACAAGTACAAGAGTCATAATCATGAGCCTAAGAGGCTTAAAAGTAGTAATTCACACAATCAACATGTTCTTTACAACAAAAACACTTGCATCATGTCATCAACTATAACACCAAAAAGAATATCTCACATAATTTTTTTAAAACTACTCCTAAAAATGGGAATTTCCCAACCCTACACTAAAAAATCTACTTTCTCCCCAAAGTATAATTTAAAAGTAGAGATAAAAATACTCCTCAAGGCCTCTAGGCCTAGATAGTAGCATCTTTTTAAATCAAAAGGGTCTGGAGACCCCACACTTAGTCTTCGCCATGCTCCTTAGCTCAGGTTTTCTGGTACTCATACTTCCTATCAACCCGTGACTCACAAAAACAAAAACTAGTAAACTAAAAACTAAAATACTAAAAATAAAACTAACCTTAACTTAGGTTGCCTCCCAAGAAGCGCCTAATTTAGTATCGCAGCACGACTCAATCTATGACTTATCCATATTTCTTCATCCTCTTTCTTATACTAGAATACCATATTATTATTATTCATTTTTGACCTCTTAAGTGGGAATTCTCAAGGTCAACGGCTTTCTCAACTTTAGCCTTTTTTGGCTCATTAATTTGCATCATATCAGGCTGTGGTATTTGAAGCTCGGGCTACTCAATCAGGAATTCTGAAGAGGTATTTTGTGGAATAGACTCCACTACCCCCACTTATCCCCTTCAATCAATGAATCATGCATAAATCTTGGTAGTGGGATATTGTGTTGAGTGTTTTTACCACTTTAAAAACTTCCTCTTCATTATCTAGCCTCATTGTGAGCATGCCCTCTCTCACATCTATCATAGCTCCACCCATCTCCAAGAATAGACGTCCTAAGATTACTAGTACTCTTTTATCTACCTAAAAATTTAAATAATAAAGTCGGTAGGAATAACAAACTTACCAACCTTAATGAGAACATCCTATATGACTCCTTCAGGATGGTATATGTCCCATTTGCCAGTTTTCATAACACAGAGCTTGGTCTTGACTTCCCCAAGCCCACAGTGTTGAATAAAGAAAAGGGCATCAAGTTTATGCTTTCCCCTAAGTGACTAAGTGAGTGCACCACCTCACTATTCCTAATTTGAATGGGGAAAGTGAACTTCCCAAGGTCCTTAAGCTTTTTGGGCATCTTGTGTATCACCACAAAGCTACAATCCCCATTTAGTGCTACAACCTCTACATCTTGTAGTTTAATTTTATTAGAGACCATATCCTTCAAGTACTTAGCGTACTTGCGCATTCCCTACAAAACATCTAAAAGAGGTAAGTTAATGTGCATCCCTCTGAATATGTCAAATAAATTCTTGAAGCATGCATCATCCTTCTCTTTTATATGCCTCTATGGGAAAGGTAATGGTGGCATCTCCTTCATCTGTTTAACAACTTTCCTTTTTGATACTCAGACTTTCTTGAATTTTTAGCAGCTTTGTCATCTATCGATTAGGGAGTCAACTCTATATCTACCTCCTTGGTTTTCATTGCAGTTTGTTTATTTATCTCATTAACACTCCTCAAAATAATTGCCATTACTAGTTTAGGATTTTAAGTATCACTTGGCAAAGAACCTTGAGGCCTGGTATTTTGTGCCTGCACAATCTGACCTATTTGCAACTCCAAACTCCTTGTAGCTACTTTATGTCTCTTTATATTTGCTGCAAATTAAGATTGAGAAGCCATAATTTGTTTCAGCATCTCTTCCATATTTCTAGTCTAGGTTATGGTTTGTTGGTCGTTCCATTATAGATTTGGTGGCTGATTCTGCCACTTTAGATTGTAGGTGTTCTCTTAATTCGGTATTTAAGCAATGACCATAAATATCACAGACTTAGCATTTATAGCACACGTAGCAACCACATGCCCATTATTTCTGCAAATCTTACACTAACCTGCAGTCTGTTGAATTGCATTAACTATGGTTGTAGGCTGTGTAACCCCCAACTTTACTTTGCTTATCTAATTTTGTAGTGCAAAAATCTAGGTAGAGGTAGAAGTAAATTGGTCCACCTCTAATACACCCACAACCTTCTTTCTGGCATTTCTTGAGTCTGAATGCCACTTGGGATTTCCTGTGCAATCTGGTTCATTATAGTATAAAGCTCATCACAAGTCAGCTTCAAAGATTGACTACCTGCAGCTGAATCTAGAAATTATTTTTTTTGTTATGGTCATGTGCCTCAACAAAAGTGTGAGCTAATACCTCAACGAATTGATGATGATGTG
This sequence comes from Capsicum annuum, assembly GCF_002878395.1. Lineage (NCBI taxonomy): Eukaryota > Viridiplantae > Streptophyta > Magnoliopsida > Solanales > Solanaceae > Capsicum > Capsicum annuum. The sequence continues at coordinate 2,859,334 of NW_025820315.1, forward strand.
GATAGTCCTGAAGAAGAGCTTTGAATCACTCCTAAGCATGATATAAATTCTCATCTAGCTTCTATTTGAAGCACATAATATCACTGTGCAATCTTGCAATCTTGCCATATGGAAAAATTAGATAAGGAATTTTTGGGCTAAGTCATCCCAGGTTGTGATTGAATTTTCTAGCTCAGCGTTTAACACCTTTTATGCTTCCCCCGACAATGAAAAGGGGAATAGTGTAATCCTTATATAATTATTTGACACGCCCGTCGTGATGAATGTGTCACTAATCTCCAGAAATTTTCACATATGGACTTGTGGATATTCATCTAAAAGCCCCATAAACTGTCCACTGCTGATCAAAAGCTGCACCATGTTCTGTTTTAACTCAAAATTACCTTCAGTAACTGGTTTTTAAAAAGGGGAGGTCAAATTTGTTGGTAGTGGTATTTCCACTTTGTGAACTGTCCTACGGGCTAGTTGTTCTTCAGCCCATGAGAGCAGGATCATCTTGTTCCTCATGAATTTGTAAGAATTGATAGAGAAGTTCTGCTTCTTTCCTCAATTGATAATACAGTTGCTCGAGTTTCGGGTTTGGTTCGACTAATTCCCTTTCCTGTGCCAGCCTAATAATTTATCAACCTATTTCCCAAAAATTAAATACCATAGAACAAGCATAAAGCACCAAAGAAATCTACAGAGTAATTCTAAAACAAAAATAGTTGCCAATTTAGAAGTCCCCGGCAATGGTGCAAAAAACTTTTTGCTCCCAAGCGCACATGCAAGTGTGTATGGTCTAACCATGTAGTAAAGTGGCCCTTTAGAATTCAAGTATTAATCCCATAGGTACTTGTGTTGACAACTATCCTATTCTAGTCCACTATTGAGATTAATGCGGTGGAATTTGAAAACTAAAGTAAAGTAAACAATGCAGAAAATAAATGGCTTGGACAATCAATGAGAATGAAAACCTAGGGTTAAAGCACTACAAACAATCATACTAATTTATTGAACTTCATTATTTAAATTACTTATCTTGGTTGATGATTCGTAGGGTTTATCGTATGATCATGGTATCCCGACCTCTAATCGTCTACCTAAGTTAGACATTACAACTACATCGTTGAGTGAGGATGTAATATTCCAATTAGATGCAAGAATATATAATCCTACATGTGAACCAATCAAGGATTCTAGGTATATCCCTATCCTAGTTACTATTCAAATCCCTTATTTTATAAAAGAATAAGAACCTTGTTCTATATATCCCCACGTTCTATTTTCTTATTCCCCCTCCCAGGCTCACATAGTCGACAATGGATCTATCCTAAGGTTAGATAATCCTTAATATAGTTATAAAAATGATAAATAAACAACCAAATATAATAATAAATCAAAACCATATCAATTCAAAGAAATAGTAATCATGTTCTTGGCCTTAACCCCAAAATAGGGCTTTTAGCCACTCATGGACATAGTCGTAATCAAGATAATTGAATGTAAGATAAAAACCATTAAAAAGCTAAAGTAAAAGAATATAAAACTTAATTGAAGTGTTTTTCATACTCCCTCTGATTTTCAAAGTCATCCAACGTGTCTAACATAAATTACAAGTGTCCTATTTATAGGAGGACAAAACTACCAATTTTTGCACTAGGTTCGCTTCGTTGAGCTCATAGCCGGGAATAGGGTGAGAGAAGTGACATTATCATGGATAACCACTATTTTGAGCCCTTTAGTAATCTCATGGAATATATCGCGTTCCATTTTTCCCTATCTTTGGTCCGCGACGCGCCCTTTATATCCAAGGTGTCCAATTAACATCAAGTTGTGTCTTATGCTTCAATTGATCCATTCCAAGAGTTTTTGTGTTGTTTAAACTTGATTTTAAGATCGTATATCCTTTATATATCATAATAATCAACTCAAAAATCTTCTGATATCATCAAACCCAACAAATTAGAGCTCAAAACAACACAACATCCAAGACGACGAACTAGAAACTTAAGTTAAGAATTTTTGCCTCTTTTGATCTTTCACTTATCTTTTCCTATTGAATTGATTCAATTGTAATTTAAAATATATAAAAAAGTTATTACTCACATAATTATACAATAATACCATTAGGAACTCATCACACTCGTTAGAATCCATCTAGATCAACTAGAACAACAGTTTGCTCAAGCTAGTAGCACTAGTTTTCTCATTTGAACTCTAAGTGACCAAATTATGTGCAAAATTGTTTGAAATATTAATTAAACATTATAATAAAGTACTTACACCCTTTTACTCTCAGTTATATCATCATTCACTCATAAATAACACAAAAAGTCCTCAAAACAAGGCAAAATAAGCTAGGATAACAACACTAAGGCACATAAATCCACCTCAGATCATTTCCCCTCGTAACTACTTTTGACCCCATGACATAAAACATATTTTGGGACCTAATTTACCCCCTATTCTCAATCAAATACTCTACACTCTTAAAAATTTCTCTTAAGCTTTGGGTTCAAGAAGTGGCAAGAGTTTCTAAAAGGTAATCAATTAAGGCTCTTAAGGGTGGTTTCTCTCCATCTTCATTGGTGTATAAGGCATGTTAGTCATCCCTAATTTTTATTTCAACCAAAAGCATTTTTAATGGATGGTTTTAATATTAATATTTTAGTATTATTTTGATTTTGAAATATATATTGGGGGTTTTATTTGTTCTTGGTTGGATAATGTTTTCCCATATTTTTCTTATGGTTTTCCTGTTATAATTGTAGTTGAATATGTAGCTGCATGGGAATGGTCAATTGATACATGGTTTTTGATTTTGGAAATCTTATGCCCTTAACAGGTTTGTTAAAATGACCATGAGAATGATTTTGTCACATAGTTTGACTATTTTTGAAATCTTTGCATTCCATAATATGGTAATGGAATCTAAATTTGTTTTGTTGGTTTTAAATGGTTTTGAAAGGCATTGGTGGCCATGACTTTGGTTAAATAGAAATCTTGTAGGGTACATGGGAATCCCCTAAGTGTTGGCTAGTGACATTAATTGCAAGCTACATTCGATATGATGATACCACTTCATGATGCCTTGATACATAACATCTGGAATTGGTGGTTTGATTTTTTGCTAAATGTTTTAATTGAGCAGCGGGTTGTAATGGCTAACCATGGAGATGTAAGTCTAATTGATAGATACTGGTAACTCATGTTTGCCGACATAAGGGTTGGTCTTGGTGACTATATTCTTATGGGGTACATGGGAATCACCCAAGTTTATACTTGTATATATGTATCATGGAGGGCGAAGGGCACACGAGACTCCCCGCTTTTATAATATCTCTAGTTCATGCAGTTACACATACTAACACCCATTCAGAGGGTAACACTGGACCCGTATAGCCTGTGGTTGGATTATTACGGTAAAGGTACACAACCCAGGTTAAAGTTTTAAATACATACTAAACCCAGTCCCCTTTTCCAGCCTGGTATATATATTTATGTATATGATTGGATATGGTTTTTTACTTCAGTTTTGAATAATGGAATTATTTTTTCCTTATTATTGAGTACATGCTAGTGTTCACCCGCTAACCATCTTCACACGTTGTATCCCCACCGATGTAGGAATCGACCATACTACTCTTCCTGCTCAGTAACTTGGATTTGTGGAGAGCATTTGTGTCAGATTGAAGAGGTGAGCTTCTATACTCCTAAAGACTCGATTTCATGCTATGGACTTCTTTTTATACTTTAGTTATTTCTTAGACTTTGGCTTTTGCTACTCCCAATCGTATGTTCTTGGATTTTAGTTAGAGGCTTTGTGTGACTACTTTGGGCATGGGCAGTCTCGGTATTGGTGTTAGACTTGGTATTGGCATTGGCGTTGGGTCTGATACCAGTTGGATATTTGATTGGATACTTCGATGTTTATGGTTATGAACTTCTTTAAATTTCTTTGCATTAATTTGGTTTTATCTTGTTATATGTTTGAAATTTATCCGACATTAGGTATATGGTAGTTATGGTGGGGTATTGGGGGTGACCTCCGGTCCCAATCGGACTTTGGATGCCTAACACGAATAGGCCCTAGTTTGGTTCGTGTCATTACTCATCCCTCATCGTTATTTTTCTAAAAGCATATGTTTTAATGTATGGCTTTTATGGTATTATTAAGGTTTTGAAGTAAAGGTTGGTGGTTTTGGATGTTCATTGTTAAATAATGTTTTCCATGGTTTAATTATGGTTTTTCCTAGTTTTAAATATGGTTTTCAACATGTGGGTGCATGAGAATGGTGGTTGAACTTGATATTAGTAAATTTCTCTAAACTTATGACTTTTGAAGTGGTTATAACCCCAACCTTATATTGTAAAACTTGATAGTAGTTATGAGAAACATAGGAATTGGAATTAGGGGTACAATGGAATCCCTAAAGTGTTTGATTTGACTTATTTTATGAAATTAATGCACGGTATAAATGGTTAAATGGTTAAGAATGGTCTTGAAAACCTTATGGGGTACACGGGAATCCCCTAAGTGATTATATAATAAAAAACCTTGTGTGGTACAAGAGAATCCCCCAAGTTATTTTAATAATAAAGTCTCTGGGTACAAAAAATCCCACAAGTGGTAGCTAATGACATTGCTTGCAAGCTATAGTCGGTATGACGATACTACTTAATAATGCCTTAATAATTGACTCTTAAAATTGGTAGTTTGGTTATGTGCTAAATGTTTTAATTGGGAAATAATAGGGGTTGTGATAGCTAGCTGTGAAGGTATGGGTTCGAAGGAAGGACATTAGAAACACATGTTTGCCGACATGAGGGTTGGTCGTGGTGACCATATGCTTGTGGGGTACATGGGAATCCCCCAAGTCTATACTTGTATATATGTATCATAGAGGGTAAAGGGTACACGGGAATCCCCAGCCTTCTATGATATCTCCAGTTGATGTGGCTACACTCACTGGGACCCGTTTAGGTTGTAAAACTAAACACATAAAGCTCGTGGGTGGATTTATGATAGTAAAGCTACACAATCAAGGTTAACATTTTAAATGTATGCTAAACCTTATTCCCTATTCTGGCACGATATATATGTATATATGCCATTACATATGGTTATTCAATTTTGTTTTGAATCCATGGTATTATTTTATCATTATCCTTGAATAACATGCTAGATTTACTCCGCTAACCATCTTCGGGCACTACATCCCCATGCGATGCAGGAACCGACTATAGTTTCACTCCTTTTCCTCAGTGACTTGGTGATTTGAGGATAACTTTTGAGTTGTATTGAAATGGTGAGCTTCTATTCTTCGAAAAAACTTATTTCATGCTATGGAATTCTTTATATCATTTTTATTTCCTCAATTTTGGTTTTGGCTATGGTCTGAGGCAGGGCCATTCTGGATATTCTTTGATTCTGGTTAGAGGCTTTGTTGGACAACTATGGGCGTGAGCGGTGTCGGTATTAGTGTTAGCATTGGTATTAGTATTAGCATTGGGATTGGTATTGGATAGTTAATTGGTTGTGGCTTTCAGTTTTAATTTTGGACTTATTGTCATGTTATTAATTTAATATTATCTTTTTATATGTTCAGAATTCATCTAACATGGGGTGTAGGGCAGATAACGATTGGGTATTGGGGGTGGTCTTCGGTCCTGGTTGGATTTGAAATACCCGACATAACTAGGACCTAGTTTGAGTCGTGTCAGATTAGCACTAATCTTCAAGTAAATTTAAAATCAAATATATTGATTTACGTATTTATTATCTAGTAAACGTACCGTGCTTAATCCGCACCCTCTACAAATGGTATCAGAGCCTATGCTGTTTAAAGTTACGGAAGTAGTATATATTTAGATTTATTTGAATAATTTATTAATTATGACTGACTTATTTGATAAAACTAAATTTAGATATTCCCCAAAATATTATTTTGATGGATAAAGTACAAAAATTACCAAAATATAAAGAATTAAAGCCAATAATATCCAAAAAAAACGTAAAGAATTAAAAATAAGGATAGAAAGACTACAATATAACATAATTGCCGGAGTTAGTAAAAACTCAATAAATGCACAAAAAGAAGAAATATCAAATTTAGAATCGACAATAGATAGTCTAGAATATACACACTAACATGATCTATTAACAATTAAATAAAAAATGAATAAAGAAGAATTTATAATAGATGAAAAAATATATGAAAACCATGAAGGATTAAAAATAAAAAAAGTATTTTCTAATCTAGGAAGAAGGTATAAGAAAATAGGTGAACATTTATATTTAATGTTAGAAAAAGAAGAATTAAAATTAGAAGATAAATTGACAGGTATGGTAAGAATAGAAAAAGAAAATGAAGAAATAGAAAAAATAAAACAACAAACTACAGAAGAACTACGAAAAATAGAAGACACTAAAAATAGTAGGATGCTGAATTAGAAAGAGAACTACAAATGCTAAAAGATTTGTATGAAAAAAGACAAAAAGAAAAAGAAGAAAAAGATAAAAAACAAAAATTATTAAATGAGGTAAATCAATTTAAAGAAAAATTAGAAATAAGCAATAAAGAAATAGAAACTAGGGAATTAGAAATAAATACAATAGATGTTGAAGAAACTGATAATTATGATTCGGAAGATAGTGAAACATATACAGAAATTTTAACAAATACAAAAAATTTAGAAATCAATGAAAAACAAAAAGTAATTAATGAAGAAAACTTAGAAAATAGAAACACAGAAATAAATACTCTTGATAAAAAAGAAGATGAAAATATAATACCTAGAACATCAGAAATAAGAAAACCTACATATTATAAGAATAAATTTAAAAGATATAATCTGAAAGATGAATATGACAAATGGACACCAAAACAAATAGTTAATAAAAATTATAACTTTTTAGACTTAGATTGTGTAATAGATACAGAAAAAAATAATACAATTATGGATAGGATATATGACAAAACAATTATTAGATAATAATATAAACGTAACAGATGCACCAGAATATATAGAAAGAACACTAATAGGAATAGTGAAATTATGGTTTTCAAATTTAACTGAAAATAGCAAAAAGGTATTAAGAACTAATAAACCTACAGAAGGAACATCATCAACAACTACAACTAAATTAACACCTATAGAATTATTAAAAAAATATGAAATTGCTATAAAAGATGAATTTAGCAGCATGACAACAACAGAAGAAGAACAAAATGAAGAGAAAGACACAAATAGGAATTTAATGTTAAAATTAGTAATATGTAATATGTGTTACATAGATGAGTATACTTGCGCATTTAAAGAATATTATTATAAAGGAACATATAATATAGAAGAATGTAAAGAAATAAGAAAATTATATTATAATAAATTACCTGAACCATTTAGTTCAAAAATAATAAAAAAATTGGGATGAAGCAAAACTAGTAGATACTTTAGGAGCAAGAATAAAATTTTTACAACAATGGTATAGAAACCTATGTGAAAAATATAGAGAAGAAATAAAAATGGAAAAAACATCAATAAGAAATTTAGCATGTTGTAAAGATAAAATAACACCTCAATTTGGATGCGAAGAAATATATTATAAGAAAAGAAAAAGACATAAGAAATATAAGAAATACGAAAAATCAAAATATAAATATAAGAAACCAAGAAAAAGATATTATGTAAAAAATTATAAACATAAAAGACCATATAGGAAAAACAAATCTACAAAAGAATGTACTTGTTATAATTGTGGAAAATTAGGACATTTAGCTAGAGATTGTAAATTACCTAAAAACCCAAACAATAAACAAATATCAGAAATAAAAATAGAAAATACAGAATATATGCAGATAGATTATATAGATAATGAAATAGATAGTGAATTAGATGAATTAAATGACTGAAGAAGATATAAAAATTATAACAAAGGAAGAATATTTAAGTGAAGAAGGAACATACCAAAAAATAATATTTGATAGTCACATATTTGATGAAATAAAAGGAAACGAATTAGATTTAAGTGTAGAAAAAATATTTAAAATACCAACAATAAAAAACATATTTAGTAAAAGAAAAGAAGAATACTACGTAGTAAGCCAAAAAGAACATGTAATAGACTGTAGATATGCAAAAGGTAAAGCTAGTATACCACTAGTAACAAAAATGTTAATTAATAAAGAAATAAACGATATAAAATTAGAGACCCAATAAAATACGTACCCCTAGGAGGTAAAAAGATATTAATAAAAGCATGTTTCAGAGAAAGAATAGATACACCAATAGAATTATACCTAGTAGATGATAGAATTATAAAACCTATAGAAAAAAGTATAATAACTACCATAAAAAGAAATTTAATATACCAAAAATTTAAATTTATAATAAGTGCAAATTATTCAGTAGCAATAACAAATAAAAATATAGATAAATCATTAGTATTATATTGGAAAATATCAGCAATAGAACTAACCTCAGGAAGTAAAATATTTACAGCAAGATGTAAAAATCTATATGTATTAACAACAAAATATAAAATAACGGAAAAAAATAAAATTAACAAAATACAAATAGAAAGTCCTTTCGAACAATTTGTAAAAACAATTAATAATAATGATTATAGTTATAGAGACATAGATATAGAAGAAAATTTAGAAATAATAAATGATAGAATAAGCACAACAAAAAGAATAGCTTATGAAAAACCAGAATCATCAAGTTCATCAAAAAGAACAAGTTATGAAACAAGTTCAACAACTAATGTAAACCAATATTACAGAACAGGAATAATAAATGAAAAATAATATTTAATACTCTTAAATATAGGACAAGAAGAAAATTATATAGCAAGATATCTAATATAAAATGAGGAAATAAAATCTAACAATAATATATGCCCAGATATACCAAGAAGCTTAATAAACACTAAAAATATAGTAGAAAAAGAAAAAACAATAGGAGTTAGAAAAATAAAAATAGAATTTGAAATAAAGGAAGAAATGCAAAAAACAAACATAATATTAGGAATAAAATGGCTAGAACAAGTAAAACCATATAATATAGAGCATACGCAATTAACTATAACATATAATAGAGAGAAATTATTCTTAAGAAGAGCTTTAACGTGATATGAAAATATATGTATTAATGAAGATAGTAGTAGAAGGGTATTACAGTAGATATTATACGCCTATGATAGATACAGGAGCAGAAGCTAATTTATGTAGATATAATTGTTTACCAAAAAGTAAATGGGATAAATTAAAGACACCAATAATATTTAAAGGATTTAATAAAGAAGGAAGCTTAATTACCTATAAAGCTAAGAATGTAAAAACACAAGTATGGATAAAATATTAACAATAGAAGAAATCTATAATTATGAGCTAACATCAAAAGATATACTTTTAGGAATGTCGTTTTTAGATAAATTATACCCACATATAATAACTAGAACGGATTGGTGGTTTACAACACCATGTAAACAGAAAGTAAGAGCAAAAAGAGTTACTAATAAAATAAGAAAGAAAACTGGTTGGATAGAAGGAAGTGAAAAAATTACACAAAAATTAGAAAATGTAAAAAATACTGAAGATAAAATAGAATTGGTCGTATTTTCAATAAATAAAAAAGAAATAACTATATTTTCAATATGTAAGATAGAAATAATTAAGAAAAAATTAGAACAATTATATAGTGAAGATCCATTAAAAGGATGAGAAAAACATAAAACCACTATAAAAATTGAATTAATAGATAAAAATAGCATAATAACTCAAAAACCATTAACATATAATTTTGATGATTTAAAAGAATTTAAAATGCACATAGAAGAATTATTAGAAAAACAATAAAGTAATAGTAAACATAATAGCCCAGTATTTATAGTAAATAAACATAGTGAACAAAAAAGAGGAAAAAATAGAATGGTTATTGATTAGAGAAATTTAAATGCAAAAACCATGACATATAATTACCTAATACCAAATAAGATATTAAAAATAAGACAAATACAAGGATATAATTACTTTAGTAAATTTGATTGTAAATCAGGACTTTACCATTTAAAGTTAGAAGAAGAATCTAAGGAATTAACCACATTTACGGTACTACAAGGATTTTATGAATGGAATGTACTACCATTTGGATATAAAAATGCACCAGGTTGATATCAACATTTTATGGATAGTTATTTTAAACAATTGCCTAATTGTATAGTATATATAGATGATATACTATTATATACAAAGACCAAAGAAGAACATTTAAAATTATTAGAACAATTGACGGATATAATAGAAAAATCGGAAATAAGTTTAAGTGAAAAGAAAGCTGAAATTATGAAAAATCAGATAGAATTTTTAGGAATACAAATAGATAAAAGTGGAGTAAAAACGCAACAACATATAGTACAAAAAATAATAAATTCAAAAGAAGAATTAGATACAAAAAAGAAATTACAATCATTTTTATGATTAGTAACCAAGTAAGAGAATATATACCAAAATTAGCAGAAAATCTAAAGCCCTTACAAAAAAATTAAAAAAGGATGTAGAACATAATTATAACGAAGAAGATAAAAAACAAGTTCAAAAAATAAAAATATTTTGTAAAGCATTACCAAAATTATAATTTTCAGATGAAAATAGAAAATTTATATATATAGTAGAACAGATGCTAGTGAATGTAGTTATGGAGGAGTACTTAAATATAGATATGAAGAAGAAAAATTAGAACACTATTGTAGATACTACTCAGGTACGTTTAATGAAACAGAAATAAAATGGAAAATAAATAGAAAAGAATTATGCTCATTATATAAATGTTTATTAGCATTTGAGCCATATATTGTATATAACAAGTTTATTGTACGAACAGATAATACACAGGTACGTTGGTGGCTAACAAGGAAAATACAAAATTCAGTTACAACAAAAGAGATTCGGAGACTAGTCTTGAATATATTAAATTTCACATTTATAATTGAAGTAATTAGTACTAACAAAAATGTTATTGCAGATTACATATCAAGACAAAGCTATACAGACTGATATAATAGAAGAAGATACTCTAGAAAAGATATTCAATACCCTAACTACGCTTTCAATGAAAGTGGACAGTATGGGTAATGAAATAGAAAAGCTAAAGACTAATGAAGTTAAACTGAAGTCTATAGCTAACTCGGCAGTGTGCACAGCTATGTCGATTGGAAGACATTAAAATTCCAGAGCTAGAAGGAGACGTTAGGACACTCCATAAAACCCATAATGTTTTTCAATCTACTTCTGTAGGTACAAGCAAAGGAGTTAGGAAAAACACAAATATGAACCTAAACAGGCTATTTGATAAACCATTTATTCCAAATACACCAAAAGATCCTATGTTTATACCCCCAAAAATTACCACATACCGAGAAAGTTTAAACCAAGATAAAAAGACCTACAACTATACAGCCCGAACATACATAGAAAATATTTACAAAATACAAACCTTCTTAAACATCAACCCCAGAGCTATAAACATCCAAGAGCCACATACGAATTATATAACCCAAAAGCTAATCGGATACAATAAGCTAATTGTTTTACCCAAAACCAAACCAAGTCTAGTTAAAACTTGTTACGAATATGGACTACTTAGTACCATATATATCCAAGACGAAAATGAAATATCCAATATACCAGAAATATATGATTCATTTAACATTTTAAAAAGAATAACCAAAGGTAACCTATTTTTTATAAAATTTTACACGGCACCAGCAGAGATATTGTATGATGAAGTTAAATCACCTATACAAGTTGTAAAAATAGGAATGACCCGAGATATGATTATACCAGAAGATATTATTCCACAACCAAAAATACCTAGAATTGAGATACCAAATTTTTATGCAAATAAGAGAATTATCGGACTATCCACAATTCTTTAAGAGTTAGCAAACACTTATCGCAACAGAAATCCCATATGGAGTTATTATTCAAGAGTTAATGTAATAGTACACTCAAATTCAAAGGAACTACGAGAAGAAGATACGGAAGACGTTAGGCTATGGATCTTGAATTTACTCAATCCAGAGAAAAAATCTATCGCCAGAGCCATTAAAGAAAAATTTATTTTGGAAGAATTATTAACCAGATATTGCAAGTTAATTGGACATAAATATCTAGACCATCAATGTTCAAAATGTAATGGAGAAGATAATATTGTCCCAGAAGTTCAACTGGAATAGAAAAAGATAAAAACGACAGTTGGAAGATGCAAGATATGAAACAATAATGGAGATACAGAGCAATAAAAAGAAGATAACTACAGATAAAGAAAGAAGACAACGAAAGTAATTCAAGGAGAAAAAGAAATATGGAAGATAGCTAGATAGCTTTATGTAAATATCATGTAACTAAGATTTTTTGACTTTTCATAGTCTTTTATGGCAAGTAGTGTCATTATTAGATTTTTGGCAAGTAGTGCCATTATTAGATTAGACATTAGCTTTAGGACTCTTTGCAGAAACGTTTTTCTTATTTTTGTAAAGTTGCTAACAGATGTAAAGAAAAACAGTGTACGCATTTTCATATAAATAAACGAGCACTTGCTTAGATGAAGGCAAGCCTTCATACATTGAAGCAAAAAATCTATAGTCCACAACAAAAAATTTTGCTTATTTATTAAAAAAACAGGTATATTTTAATGAAAAAATCTATGGAGGAACAAAGCTTAGAATTATCAAAACTACTAGAACAGGTATATTCATTTACTATTATGAATAGCTAAATTCATAAATTCCTAACAATCATGATATGATAAAATAAATTCATGTTAGTTGCTTTATAGTAGAATTATTCAAAAAATAGCATGTTAAGAAGTTTATTAGCAAGTGGAAAAGGAGAAAAATTCCTAAGAACTATGCCATCCTAAAGGTGAAATCGGGGAGGCAAGAAAGCCATGATCGGAGAGTAACCAAAGTAGAGGCACTGTTTAAGGAAAAAGTATCCAGATTACCATGCTAATAGTGACCGAAGAATATGTTATTTAAGAATAATCTAGTATATAGCAATCTAAAATGATCATATTTTGTTATGTGCATGATTAAAGGAAATATTTTGAAAATAGCAATTTAATGAAAAATAGATAATTATTTATATGATGAAACAGGTAGATAAATTTAAAATACTTGTTTTATATGTACTTAAGGATATAGAAATAGTGGATATAAGAAAAATCATATTGGAAAAAATATTTGATTCTAGTCATAAAATATGTATCAAATATTTTATTTTTCTTATATCAAATACATAATTATATTCTTATGTAATGTATTTTTATTTTTATGTAATGTATTTTGTGAATTTTATTGATTGGGATAATTTTTATTTTTATCTTCTTGACTTAAGATTTTTTATTAATTCATATTCTAGATTAGATATTATTGTAATTAAATTATCTAGTATTTTAGGATCCTCATTAGTATTATGTAACCTTTTGTATCCTAGGTATAAACTATATAGTTGGGTTTCGATTTCTTTAAATGATTTATTCTTTTCGTAAGATGTATCAATTAATTTACGTAATTGTTAAATTCTTTGTAGTAATATTCATTAACTGTTTTTCTTCGTTCTTGTATTTTTTATTTTCATATATTTTATTAATATATTCAATTTTACTGATATTCATATTTTGGGGGGGGTGATTAAATGGTAGTTGATTAAATGCTTTGCTATAATATTCTTTAGTTTTTTCTCTTAGTTTTTGTAAATCTTCTATATTATTTTAAAGATATTCTAAATATTCTATATCTTTTGTTTTAAAGTATTAAATTAAATTTGTTTTTATAAGGTTTTCTGTTAATCTTATTTCTTCAATTTCTTGTTTCCAATATTTTAGATATTCGTAGTTTATCAATTTATTCTAAAGTAAATGTATAATAATCTATTCTATTTGTACTATATTTAATATCTTGCTTGAGGTCATCTATGCTACTAACTATTTCTTCTTGTTCTCTTTTTAATGAATTTTTTAAACTATCTAAACTTTTATCTTTGCTTTTTTCTAGATTTTTTAAGGTTTTGTCTATCCATTTTAATTTTTCTATTAGATTTTCCATTATTTCTCTAATTTGTTTTCTATAATTAATTTCTTTATGTAGGTCTTTTTGGTTTGCTCTAATTTTCATAATATATCCTGATATTTTTAGTCTGTATAATATCCATCTGAACCTAAATAATATTGTTGTTCATAATATATGTGTAAGTTTTCTATACTGTTTAATAATTCTTCCTTTTCATAATCTTGTAATTTTTCTCATATTATTTTCTTTATGTCCATAATTTCTATATCTCTAAGTATATATAAAACAATTATTTTAATAGCTTCTGTTATTTAGGCTTGATTAAATGCTTTTTCATAATATTTTTCAATTGTTTGTTTTAGTCTACGTAGTTCTTGCATATTTTCATTAAGGAATTCTATATATTTTACATCTTTAGTTTCCATGTATTTGTCTAAATTTGTTTTTATTTTTTTCTACTAATTGTATGTTTCTCATATCTTTTTTCCAAAATTCTAAATATACATAATTTATCATAGTTTATGTGTGGGTTTGGCATGTAAGTATTTATAAGAGTAGTTCGGTAGGTGTGATATATAATTAATTCTAGTCATAAAATATCTATCAAATATTTTTTCCAATATGATTTTTCTTATATCCACTATTTCTATATCCTTAAGTACATATAAAACAAGTATTTTAAATTTATCTACCATTTCGTCAGATAAATAATTATCCATTTTTCATAAAATTGCTATTTTCAAAATATTCCCTTCAATCATGCACATAACAAAATATGATCACTTTAGATTGCTATATACTAGATTATTCTTAAATAACATATTCTTCGGTCACTATTAGCATGGTAATCTGGATACTTTTCCCTTAAATAGCGCCTCTACTTTGGTTACTCCCCTATCACGGCTTTCTTGCCTCACCGGTTTCACCTTTAGGATGGCATAGTTCTTAGAGAGTTTTCTCCTTTTCAACTTTGCTAATAAACTTCTTAACATGCTATTTTTCGAATAATTCTACTATAAAGCAACTAACATAAACTTATTTTATCATATCATGATTGTTAGGAATTTATGAATTTAGCTATTCATAATAGTAAATGAATATACCTGTTCTGGTAGTTTTGATAATTCTAAGCTTTGTTCCTTCATAGATTTTTCCATTAAAATATACCTGTTTTTTAATAAATAAGCAAAATTTTTTGTTGTGGACCAGAGATTTTTTGCTTCAACGTATGAAAGCTTGCCTTCATCTGAGCAAGTGCTCGTTTATTTATATGAAAATGCGTACACTGTTTTTCTTTACATCTGTCAGCAACTTTACAAAAATAAGAAAAACATTTCTGCAAAGAGTCCTAAAGCTAATGTCTAATCTAATAATGACACTACTTGCCAAAAGTCTAATAATGGCACTACTTTCCAAAAATCTAATAATGGCACTACTTGCCACAAAAGACTAAGAAAAGTCAAAAAATCTTAGTTACATGATATTTACGTAAAAATATCTAGCTATCTTCCATATTTCTTTTTCTCCTTGAATTACTTTCTTTGTCTTATTTCTTTATCCGTAGTTATCTTCTCCTTATTGCTCTGTATCTCCATTATTGCTTCATATCTTGCATCTTCCAACTGCCGCTTTTATCTTCTTCTATTCCAGTTGAACTTCTGAGACAATATTATCTTCTCCATTACATTTTGAACATTGATGGTATGGATATTTATGTCCAATTAACTTGCAATATCTGGTTAATAATTCTTCCGAAATAAATTTTTCTTTAATGGCTCTGGCGATAGATTTTTTCTCTGGATTGAGTAAAGTCAAGATCCATTGCCTAACATCTTCCATATCTGCTTCTCATAGTTCCTTTGAATTTGAGTATACTATTACATTACCTCTTGAATAATAACCCCATATGGGATTTCTGTTGCGATAAGTGTTTGCTAACTCTTGAAGAATTGTGGATAGTCCGACAATTCTCTTATTTGCATAAAAATTTGGTATCTCAATTCTACGTATTTTTTATGGTGGAATAATATCTTCTGGTATAATCATATCTCGGGTCATTCCTATTTTTACAACTTGTATAGGTGATTTAACTTCATCATACAATATCTCTGCTGGTGCTGTGTAAAATTTTATAAAAAATAGGATACCTTTGGTTATTCTTTTAAAAATGTTAAATGAATCATAGATTTCTGGTATATTGGATATTTCATTTCCGTCTTGGGTATATATGGTACTAAGTAGTCCATATTCGTAACAGGTTTTAACTAGACTTGGTTTGGTTTTGGGTAAAGCAATTAGCTTATTGTATCCGGTTAGCTTCTGGGTTATATAATTCATATGTGGCTCTTGGATGTTTATAGCTCTGGGGTTGGTGTTTAAGAAAGTTTGTATTTTGTAAATATTTTTTATGTATATTCGGGTTGTATAGTTGTAGGTCTTTTTGTCTTGGTTTAAACTTTCTCGGTATGTGGTAATTTGTGGGGGTATGAACATAGGATCTTTTGGTGTATTTGGAATAAATGAAAATTTTGATTATTTATTAAAAAACAGGTATATTTTAATGGAAAAATCTATGGAGGAACAAAACTTAGAATTATCAAAACTACCAGAACAGGTAGATTCATTTACTATTATGAATAGCTAAATTCATAAATTCCTAACAATCATGATATGATAAAATAAGTTCATGTTAGTTGTTTTATAGTAGAATCATTCGAAAAATAGCGTGTTAAGAAGTTTATTAGCAAAGTGGAAAAGGAGAAAAATCCCTAAGAACTATGCTATCCTAAAGGTGAAACCAGTGCCCCTCAGGCTTAAAAGCCTTTTCGTTGTCACCACTTACCTAGATCGATATGGCTATTTTTCTAGCGAGATTTGTTGTGCGGAGCTGAGTATCTTCTATTCGCTGGGATAAAGCCTTTCCTCTGCAGGGGCCTTGTGCAGTAAACCCAATTTTGATTTTTTCAATTTCGAGAATCAACCAACAGAAAAATCGCTCTTCTCGGATCGCTCCGGTACGATGGTTCCCCCGGAGGCAAGAAAGCCATGATAGGGGAGTAACCAAAGTAGAGGCTCTGTTTAAGGGAAAAGTATCCAGATTACCATGCTAATAGTGACCGGAGAATATGTTATTTAAGAATAATCTAGTATAAGGCCATAACTCATTCCTAGCAAATGGCTAAATAGAAATCTTCCTTATTGATTGAGTTCTTGTGCTGGATCTTTTCATAGTCAAATTAAAATGAGGGTAACTCCTATAATATAAGGAGTTTTGTAGATCAAGACCCACAAAATGAAAGATATTTGAGTTCTCTTTCCAACGTGATAACTCCCAAAATACACTTCCAATTATGGATAAAGCGGTCTTTGTCAAAAATAGTAACCTAACTAGTTTGGGGTCAAATCCCACAAAGAATACGTTAGAAATCTATCTCAAATTATTTACAATTACCAGGCAGTTCGAGAAAGAAGGGGTGAAAGTTGTTAAAATAAAATAAAAAGGAAAAGAAATGGTTGTTCTTAGTTGTAAACAATAGAATACGAACAATAGGCTTGTGTTCCCCCTGGCTTCTCAACTCCGTAAATTTCTCGCAATCAACCCAACTATTTTGTTGTTATACAAAGCCTACAAGATAGGTATTATCAAATGCTTAGAAGATAAATTTTACTCTTTGACTTGGTTATCGTATCAAGGTGTTGCCATGATGCCCCTTGCTACATCCTCAGTTACACTTAATCGAGTGATAAGATGAGATACTTGGTTATGATACCCCATATCACTATCTTGATCCTTCTTTTTCCTAATCGCAAGTTTCTTGTTTATCAAATGGATGCGAATACAGGAAATCTCAAGCATCTTCAGCTGCTATGAGTTTAATTATTCCCAAGGAGAATAAGATACATGAAACCCTAGAATTGATTAATATCAGACTTCTTCTACGTCTCCAGGGTTCCCACAACCTTAGCTAAGGAAATTAGACCCTCATATTCATGAGATCAATCATGGAATCCATAGAAAAAAATTACAAAATCAACATCCAAATAATGATGAATATATTCCAAAGTCTTAAATTTACTAACAAACCAAGAAAAACCAAGAATAATAATCAATACATGATTTATTTTGAAATTGGTGAATGTTTTATTGTATGATTGATTGATAAATTATGAATAAATAAAACAAATCCTAAACAATATTTATATATTACAAAAACCAAATTCTATTTAAATTAGGGAAACCCTAGAAATCAACTCCTAAATAAAATAGGAAAACACTATAAATCAAATCCTAAATAAAAAAGAAAAACTTAATTACCCATTCATAATAGGACTTAAAAACATAATAGGAGTGTAATTGGGATATATTTAAAATCCAAGAAACAAATCCTAACTAAAATGGGATAAGGCACTTAAGTCGTCACAAGGTACAACTCGGGTCCACGACTCGTATGGTCTACTTACTAGTCGTAGGACCCAGTCATACGTATTCTAGTAGCTCATATCCCCAGGTTTCAACATTCTAATCTTCTTACTACTCATCCTCATAAGTCGTACCTTAATCATACGACTCATGGCCTTCACTCGTATCCACCTGAGACTTCTTCCTTTCTAGTTCTTGGACACTGTTCTTCTTATGGTTGGATCATTCGAGTCATACTCAGACTTTTGATTCGTATTCTTCTGACACTTCAACTTTCTCAGAGATTTTTGATGACTTTAGGTGCATATTTGTATCATAAATAGTTCTAAGCTTATAGGCATGTGAAAAATCCCTTAACTATTAAGTTTTTGTGAAAAATCTAGCTATCATCATCTTCAACCACACATACCTTTTTGTGTACTTAGTATTTGTTATCTCAAGGCCCACTAACAGATGTACAATTGAATTATATTTCCAATGATACCAATTTTCCCTTAATCCGATATCGGGGTGAAAATTTATGGCCAAAATACTTAAACATTGGTGAAGTTGTGTCGAATTTGTCCAAGGTACAACTTGTAAGGTTTGTTAGGGATATGAATCGTACAGACTACTTACGAGTCTTTAGGAGGAAGTCTTACCTTGGGAAGTAGAGACTTAATATTAGTTTATAACTATGATTCAAGCCACTTTTCATAGTTCCTTTTGCATTTATCATACAAAACCCAAGTTACTGCAAAACACTCCCCAAAACACATAAAATATAACAACATATCCTTAAGTACATGCATGTTCAAGCATCATAAGTGCTATATTTCTATAGACTTTTCATGTGCTCAGGAAACAAAACATAACAAAACAATACGATGATTCTTACCCAAGAAAAATGTGAGATACCTATGGCAGTCAATCATCAATTTTAGCTCGAAAAACATTACCCTCTCCAAGTTTAATCATTTTAAAACCAACTGTGTATATTAATGAAGAACAACAATATGACACAAAGGAATCAACCTATGCCATTATATTAGCAGCAAACAACCATGCATATATACAAGTTAGACTATCCAAACAAGTAACTAACTAACAATACAACCCATGTGCCCTCACTACAAAGAAGTCCCTTCTCACTCATATATGAAATCAAGCATGTCAATGTGGGGATGGTAAAGAGACACTCACTCTCAGAAAGAAGTTCCAATCAATGCATGTCAAATACCATAGTCTTCCCTTATTTTCTTTACCTTAGCTTTCAGACAGTCATGTTAGGATCACTATAGGACTTTATTCGACTTTAATGCAGGATTGGGGATGGTATGGTATGCATGGATATATGAAGTGACTAAGCCTCCTAGGAACTACACTAACTTTTTGGTCGCACACATCAACCATATTTTCCTTCATTTATTTCCATCCTTATTTCTCCCTTTCTTTTATTTTAAAGCATATTTAGGTCGGGTATGATCCTTATTCTCCCTTTTTTATTTTTTTACAATTTTTCTTTACTTTCTATTTTTCTTTTCTCTTTCTACCACACCCAACCTTCCTTTCTTTTCTCTTATTTTACCCTTTTTCATACCTATTTTACATCATGCACCCCTATAATAGCCACCCTCAACTTAGGCGATTTTCCTAAGTTGAAGTGCACAACGTCCAAGAAGGACCAAGGCCAAAATAGGTTCATTGTAATACAAAATAGGAAAATGAAAAGGTGTAACAAGAATATAGGCTATAAGGATCAAAACAGGTATCAAGGGATATCATTTCACAATGGAAGTTCATTTAAGCAAAAAGTGGACTAAACTCAAAAACGGCCTATGATCCTTTCCTAACCACTATCCTACAACCTAGCAAGAATAAGCGAGCAAGTTCTGGATTTAACATACAAAGGAAACTAAGTATCATCTCACACACATGGCACAACGTTAATAGTACAAGCTACCACCTATCCGATTCATGCACAAGTTTGCAATGCTTATCACATCCCCAATACTAATGCTATAAAAAGATTCACAATAGTCGCATACTTATCACACGATTGCAAAATAGACAATTAGAGTAGTATTTATCATTTATCTCATAAATCAACAAAAATATGTCAACTACCTTAGATACTTATTTTCCTCCTAGTTAACTACAAAATATTAAAAAACACAATACGCCTAAACATTCCAACTCTATTAGGAACAAGACTCTATAGAAAAGAGGAACGACAACAAAACCCCCAAGAGGACATCAAGACCCATAAGTAGCCACACCCTTAACTTAAAATCTTGTATTGTTCCCAATGCGTCAAACTTAAACAAGAGAGTTAGAAACATACTTGTGGCACCACAAGTGCAGAGATCTGACGTCAATTATAATATGAATACAAACAACAAAATACCTTAGGTTGCCACCCAAGTAGCTCCTGATTTGACACGTCATTATGGGACTTTATTAGGTACTCAGACTTACCAAATGATTCCATGCATACCTTTATTGCTCTGACTTCATCAATGTAGCCTAATAGTTGGCCTTCAAATTTCTCTTTCCACTTTGAACTTATGAATTTCACTGCTAATTGCTTTTATGATTTTTCATTATGCTCACGGGATGGAGGTATAAAATTAAAGGACCCAAGAAATAAATGTGGGATGTTGTACTTCTTGTTCCTTACATGAGAAATATAGTTATTTGATTTTGGCTTAGCAAATTTAAGAATATAGACATATTGTTCCTTCTTTATGCACTCTTCTTTGGGTTCGGCTAGCTCGATCAAGATTTGACTATCCAAACATAATGTGGTAAAATGCTTAGAATGAGGGCCAATACACCCCAAATCATGATTTGCAGTCTTCTTTACATCCCCACACAACTCTACTATGCTCTCCTTAAGAGTGGCATAATCCATCAGAGCATGAGTGATTTTAGACTCCTTCAATTTTAGCTCCTCAAATTGGCTTTTCAGAAGTCTTTCAATCTCTAATACTTCATTTATATGGGATGTAATCTAAAGAAGAGTAGGTCAATAAAGATAAATAAAAATAAAAATAAAATAAAAACAAAAGAAAATGAACCCAATAGCTCTAAAAAATTCAATCAAGATTTTAGAGACCGTATTCCCCGACAACGGAGACAAAACTTGATAACCACCAAAATACACCTCCAATTGAAGTATAAAGCAGTCGTTGTCAAATATAGTAATCCAACTAAGTTTGGGTCAAATCCCATAGGGAATATGTCGGAAATCTATCTTGCATTTGTTACAATTACCAGGCAGTGAGAAAAAGAAAAGATAGGGAGAAGGGGGGATTTATTAAAATAAAATAAAAAGGAAAAGAATTGGTTATTATTGGTTGGAAAAAATAGAAGATGAACACTAGGCTTTTGTTCCCCCTAGCTTCTCAACTCCGTAAATTTCTCTCGATCAACCCAAATATTCTATTGTTATGAAAAGCCTACAAGATACGTATTATCAACTGCTCTGAAGATAAATTTCACCCTATGACATAGTTATCATCTCAGGGTGTCGCCTTGATTCCCCTTACTGTGGCCTCAGTTACACTTAATGAAGTAATAAGATGAGATACTTGGTTATCGTACCCCAAATCACTGTCTTAACCCTTTTTTTTCCTAATCACAAGATTCTTTGTTATCGAATGGATGTAAATACAGAAAATAAAAAGCGTCTGCACCTGCTATGAGTTTAATTATTCCTAAGAAGAATTAAGATACATGAAACCCTAGAATAGATGAATATCACTCTTTCACTACGTCACTAATCCACCTGGATTCCCGCAAACCTAGCTAAAACAATTAGCCACTCATATTTATTAGATCAATCATGGAATCCATAGAAAATGACAAAATCATTCTCCAAATAATGAGGAATACATTTCAAAGTCTTAAATTTAATAACAAACCAAGAACAAACCCAGAATAATAATCAATACCTGATGAATTTCGAAATTGCTGAATGTTTTGTTGAATGATTGATTGATAAATAATTATTAAATAAAACAAAACCTCAAGGGTAATTATAGATTACAAAAACCAAATCCTAATTAAAAAATTAAAACCCTAGAAATCAATACCTAAATAAAATAGGAAAACACTATAAATCAAATCCTAAATAAAATAGAAAAACTTAATTACCTATACATGATACGACTTAAAAACATAATAAGACTTAAAAACATAATAGTAGTGTAATTGGGATTTGTGTAAACTCCAGGAAACCAATCCTAACTAAAATGGGATAGGACACATAAGTCATCACAAGGTATGACTCGGTTCCATGACACGTATGGTCTACTTATGAGTCGTAGGAACCAGTCGTATGCATTCCAGTAGCTAGTCTCCCAAGGCTTGAACATTCTAATATTCTTAAGATTCATTCTTATGAGTCTTAACTTGATCATAAGACTCATTGACTTCACTCGTATCCACCTGGGACTTCTTCCTTTCTGGTTCTTGGATACTATTTTTCTTACGGTTAGATCATACGAGTCACACTCAGACTTCCGATTTGTATTATTCTAAAACTTAAAACTTCTTAGAGATTTTTGTTGGATTTAGGTGCATATTTGTATCACAAATAGTTCTAAGCTTATAGGCATTTGAAAACATCTTTTAACAATTAAGTGTTTGTGAAAAATCTAGCTATCATCATCTTCAATGGTACATACCTTTTTTTGTACTAAGTATTTTTGATCTCAAGACCCATCAAAAAATAGAAAATTGAATTAGCTTTATAATAATGCCAATTTTACCTTAATCTAATATCGGGGTGAAATGTTGTGGCCAAAATACTGAACATTGCTGAAGCTGTCAGAGGTACGACTTGTAAGGTTTGTCAGGGATACAAATCTTATAGACTCCTTACGAGTCGTTAGGAGGAAGTCGTACCTTGGGTAGTAGAGGATTAAAATGGGGTTTTAACTGCGATTCAAGCGACTTTTCATAGTTCCTTCTTCATTTAGCATACAAAACCTAATTTCCTGCAAAACACTCCTAAAAACACATCAAATATAACAACATAGCCTTAAGTACATGCATGTTCTCATAGTTGCATGTTCTCATAGTTTAAGCATTTTAAGTGCTATATTTCTATAGCACATCACAAAGCCACCAACTTTTTATTAATCTGAGTCTTAAGAAAATGGTTATGCTCATTTTGCCTATGGGTGTCTGTCTGCCAAAGATTGATGACCTGAGTTAATGACCCGTCAACTGGTTAATGACCCATCAAATGAAGTCATCAACCTTAACCAGTGAATATAAAAAATGGATAGAGATTGAAGACTTGAGTTGATGAGCCATCCACCAAGTCATTAGATGGAAATTTTCTGCAATGTTAAAATATTTTCTAAGGGGTTGTTTTGTATTTTCCCAGTCTTTAACTACTAAACGACATTATTTAAGATATACTAAGGCTTAAATATAAGACTAAAACTCCCAAATTCTTTATTAACTTAAAATTAATTTGACACTTATTCAAAAATAAGAGACCAAGGCAATTTCCCCCCTTTTAAGGGTAAACTAGGCTTCTACAATCTCAGGCTAAAATTTCAAAGATTTCTTCATGGTTTTCATGTCCACGTATGGGGGATTTCATCAATGGATTCCTTCCACCCATTGATTCCCTAAGTGAACACAATTTCCTTAGTTAAATTCATTCTTCAGAGCTAGGGTTTTATGTAAAATATGTGTTTTGTTCTATTTTAGTTTTTCATAAAAAATAATCCATGAATACATGTCCCACTCGAATATTTAATGTTATTATGTAGTTATTATTGTGAACCCTCATTATAACTATCAAATTCTTGGTTTTTATGAGTTTGTGTTATGGAATTTCATGTCTTAGTCATATCATAAAAATTATCATGAGTAGCTGCATTCTTCAGAAATAACGGTTATGAACACCAGATAACTTGGAACTTCATGCATTGATAGTTATTTAGTCCATAAGTTTCATATGTTTTCTTTCAATAAAGGGTATCTCACTCATTCTCACACACCATAATCAACAAACTTTGATGTTATCAATCCTATGGACCCTCATAGTAATTTTTGATAAAGTACATCCTAAAATAGTATTTTTTTATTATACATAATAGTAAACTATTTGCATCTCCATGGGTTAAGAAGTATGATTTTAGGTTTAGCCTTCTAGAGTTATTCTAAAGCTTAGCCCTCCTATGTTATCTTATGCATTTTACTCTTGCCATCTCAAGTCTCCCATAAAGTTTTAAGTCACAGTGTTTATGTAGCACCATTAAAATTTTGAAAATTTTATTTTTGGTCCTCCTAAGTATGAAACATCGATTTTTGAATTAGTTTATGTTTGGGCATATTAAAAGAGTAACCCAGGTGAGTTTCAGAACTTTTGGAAGCGGCTCAGGGCTATTTGGAATTCTGAGGCAGTATGCCACCGTGATACCTCCGTGTCATGAAGGATAATATTCGCTAAAAGTAGCATGTTACAGAGGATAATATCCGTATTTATAAGTGTGTCATGGAGGTTAGCCTCTGTGATAAGGTCCGCGTCACGCTGCTAAGTAATATTCGTGCAGTTTTTGCCTTCTTTACTTCGGATGAGGGGTATTGGGGTATTTTAACTTTTGTACAATCCATAAGAAAAATATAGACTATTCATTTAATTTTTAAGAGATTAAAATCCCCAATTACTCTCTCAAACTAAAAACCCCAAGAAAGCATAAGAATTTTATCGTACGCTTATCTTCCGGGTTCCAAGCTCCAAATTGCTTCCAAATTCGTGTGTATCTAAGGAATTTTACTCTTCCCCAATGCTTATGTTGTTAAAATCAGGTATTTACAATTTCTTTTCATGTGATTAAATGGATGAATTTGAATGTGGGTTAAGGGCTTTCGAGAGTTAATGAGTGAAGTGCTATTCCAATGGTTTCTATTAATTATTTATGATTTGAATTGATGATTTTAAAACTTTGGGATCATGGGCATGGGAAATTTGGATGGGTTCGTGGATTCCCCTAACTTTTGATGATTTTGAAAATTGAAATTGGTATAACCTCAACCTAATCTTGTGAAACTTGCCTTGAACATGAGAACACACATATTGAACTACTTTTTTTGGAACCATTGCATGGCATAAAAGACTATTGGAACATAATGGTTTTAAATTGAACCTTGGGGGATTCTCACAAGATAATAAATAATTGAACCTAGGGATTGTGGATCCCACTATGTTGATGAATGATTAGAGCTTATGGGGTCATCAATTTCCCTAAGTGATGATAATTTCTATGACATGATGATAATTGCTTGCAAGAGTAGTTGGTATGATGTTACCAATGGTATGTGCCTACGTGGATAATTATGGTTCAATGAATGAGAATGTATAATTGTTTTAATTTGGGCTTTGTTGGAACCTTTGGGGGTTGCACCACATAGTTAGCGACAAGGTCTCTCAAACTCAAACAACTCAAACACAGGCGATAGAATAGTAAAGTAACTATGAGGTTCTAGAAAACAAAGGCAGTACAAAAAAGTAAAAACACAAGATTTTAATGTGGAAACCCAAGAAGGGAAAAACCACGGCTTTCCCTCATAAGAACCTCAAGAAATCCACTATAATCAACATGCTGATTACAGTATAGATTTTAGCCTACTTCTAGGCTTCTTTTACTTGTAATAACTCTACTACAAGATTATCTTGGTAACTCTACTAAGGACCCTCTCTACACTGATTAACTTTAATCAGTCTAACACTTAGGCAACTCTACCTAAGTACTTCACTCAATAAACTGAAACACTACTCTTATAACATGACTAGTTCAATTTCAAATCAGCACTCAAGAACACACACTCACTCTTTAAGCCTACTGCAATGATAAGAACATGAGAAATGCTTGAGCTGTCTTGAATTAGTGTTTTTGCTACCTCTCTTCACTCATTTAAATTGTGAAAAACCTAGTTAATGAAGAGGCGTCTCTTTTCTTTTATAGCTGAGTGATAATAAGGGCTGAAAGCTCATTAGACCAGCTGTCCTAATTAGTACAAAATAGCACCTATAAGTTTGTTACATAAAAGGACAAAACTGTGTAGAAAACACATGCAACTATATTGTACTTTGCACATCTAGGGACCTGGTCTCTTATAGTTAGCTTCTCATCATCAAAACTACATATAGTAGGCTTAAAATGGGTCATGTATCTAACCGTAAATGTGTAATTCCCAAGGAGGACAAACACTAGAAACCCATGTTTGCCTGTGTGAGGGGTTAGTCCCGATGTCCATGTGATTGTTTCACACTTAATATATTTTATCAAGGATAGGAGAAGGATCGTGGATTTCCTAGCCTTCCATGATACCTCTGGTTCGTGCAGCTAGCATGCACTAGGAGCCAACCATGGGAGAGAGT
Organism: Capsicum annuum; assembly: GCF_002878395.1. Taxonomy (NCBI): domain Eukaryota; kingdom Viridiplantae; phylum Streptophyta; class Magnoliopsida; order Solanales; family Solanaceae; genus Capsicum; species Capsicum annuum. Next base: position 2,886,196 of record NW_025820315.1, read on the forward strand.
TGGGGCCTATATAGCTCGTACTATTATGATTTAAGCTACATAGTCTAGGCTAATGTTTTACAATGCTAAGATCTGTTCCCTATTCCAGATTGTCATATATATATATATATATATATGTATGTGTGTATATATATGTATATAAATATGTACACTATGTATATTTTAATTTTACTGTGGTTTTCTCCTTGCAATATTTTATCCCCTTCCCTGAGTTATATGTTAGTGCTCATCACACTAAACATTTTCAGAAACTATATCCCCATGCGATGAACGACTAAAAATAACATTACTTTTGCGGCACGATGATTAGGTGATCGTGGGATAGCTCGTGAGTCAGACTAAGGATGTGAGCTTTTATAGTTTGGAATACCTCATTTCATGATTTGGTTTCTTTATGTCATATACTATTATTTGGTATAATTTGGCTTTCGTCGGGGGCATGTCCCGACTTAGACTGATTTGGTTCTATCTAGAGGCTTTGTGGATTATTGTAGACATGGGATTGATTGTTAAATTCTTAGAATTCTTTTGATTCATACTTACATATCTTGTTACATGTTTGAAATTCCAATGCTACACTAGTGTTGTGTTCGGTCTGACCAGGTAAAGGAGGTGGCCTCCGATTATTGGCGACTTGAGATACCTGTCATGACCAGACCCTGGATTATGTCATGACAAAGTTGGTATTAGACCATAGGTTCAGGGCCAATTGTGTGTTCGAAAATCCGTGTCAAGTAGAGTATTTTTTATGGGTATGTAACACGACATACTTATAAGAGAGAGGCTGATGTGCTTTAGAAATGTAACACTTTCAATGCTTAAAATGAGGAAAATATGCATGTTTCTGAAGTTATTTTGTTAGATATGATGCATTTTGGGTATTTTTTGTAGTAAACCATGTTTTGTATTCTATGTTCATGAAAAAGAGAAATTTGTTTTTTTGGCTACTTTTTAAAGCAATTATGGATTTTTGGGATGTTTTTCGTCTTGTTCATAATCTAAAGCATGTTCGAGAATCAATGAAGCACTGAAAAATGAATTCCGACACTTACCAAGTCAACCTACGGACCGCATGTAGGACCTACAGACTGTAAGTAGGCAAAGCAAGTACCAGAAGTCCAAAATTTTGAGAGCTGACTTGCAGGATTTTTTTCATCTGGTACTTCTACCCTGCACTTGCTACCAGGGCCAAATCACGGGTACAGACCACATGTGGCCACTGACCCTATTTTCTCCTATTTCATTCGGTCTTTGGTTTTAGGGTTTCCTCATACCCTTTATGTGTGTTTTAGTAGGAGTTCCACGTTATTGCCATTCACAAAGATATTTTGATTTAAAATATTTGATTTTGATCTTGGTATTCTCTTGTATTAATTTCAGTTAATTAATTTAATTACGGTTGTGGATTTTCACACTTCTTATCATTGATTTCATCTAAGCTTTCAATTATAAATGCCATTGATTTCTTCACAAACATGAGCAGCTAAAAACCCATAGCTAGGGTTTTGTGAACCCTGAAAGATTGACGAAGTAGGGGAAGTGTGATTGTTGAATTGAACCAATACCCATGGCATGCATTGCATTATTTTCTTTATAATAGTTATAATTGCGTTTGTAAACATTAGGATCCAGCCTAGATTATTGCTAGTTACTCCAAAAGTGGAGTAGTGACTAGGAAAAGATAATGACAACAATAATTTGAGGTTTAACTATCGATCCACGTACTAGGTAATATCTAAGTAAGATGGTTAGCTTTCATCTAATAATTAGAGTCTCAAAAGGTAATAGTTAACTGGGATCAAGATAAGGGTTAGTAATGCAACATCCTATGACTCAAAAGGTAAAGGGTGAAATCCTTCTACTCATCCTAAAGACTGTAGAAGGTACATAATTATCGATTTTTCGTGCAAGGTATTTGGTTGGTTCAACAAAGCAGGATCCTGCAGAGTTGAGAATCTAGGGGAATACAATCCTAGTGTTCACTTACAAATGATTACAACCAAAGTTGATACAACTACTTGCTTGAGATTACTTCACAAAAATCCCACCATTTACTTTTATTGTTCAGCCATTGACTACAATTGCTAAGAGCCATGATTCCACCTATTCCCTTGGGATTAGACCCCAACCTTCTTTGGGTTACTATATTTTGAAAACGACTGTATCATCATCTAATAGGAGGTGTTGCTTGGACATCATCATGATTTTGGTATTGTTGTTGGGGAATACAATGTTGATTTGCTAATTGAAGTCGTTGCAGTTTTCACGTTTTTCTTATTGTTCTTAGTTGGTCATAAGCTGGTGTATGCCTAGCACATGGAGAAGAGGTAATCCCTTACTCCTACTGACTTCAGAGAAGATCCTACAAATACATACTAGGATGTCAGAGTTGAATAGAGAAAATCTCCCTGTAGATGGAGTTTAGGAGGTTGTTGATAGATAGACTAGTGAGATGTTAGCTCAGATAGAGTTAGTTGAGAAGAGACAGGTAGAAGACTATCGAGCAGTACTCGGTGAAAATCAAAATAGAGTTAGAGGAGGCCGACCTCACCTGATCCCAACATATCGTATGTTTATCTATATAAAGATGATGAACAGGATTTGGGATATGTTGAGACGGCTGATACAGGATCCACTATCCCTCACCTCCTGATGTCATGTTGAATATCTTTAGGGTATGATCAAGATCTTGTTCTTGAAGGGTGTGTTTGTGGGGTTTCCTAAAGATGATGCAAACGTGCATTTGGCAAGTTTTTTTGGGATTTGCACTTTTATACGCTACCTAAGGTAGATCAGGAGGATTTAAGACTGAGGTTGTTCCTTTTTTTGCTTACTGGAGAAGTATCCTTATTGTATAGCATTATAAACCGCATAGTTACTCTTGCTGCCGTCAGGATAAATCTGACTCCTTTCACTATTACCACCTACGTATATAGGATATTTTAAAAAGTGAACATGCTTCGTAGTAGCAGGGTCCGGTGAAAGAATAGGGAAGGTTATTTCACTATATTTTTTACCAGGGACAGGGCCTACCACAAGAATATTTTTTTTATTGGGGAGATAGCTATGAAAAGACAAATTTCCAATCATTTCTTTCATCTCAGGAGAAATACAATTGGGAGGAGCTAATTCAAACCCCTCCAGTAAATAAGAACAACCCCCACGTTTAACCCCCTTTTTTACCATTAGAAAGAACCTGTTTTGGTTGCATATCATACGAAATTCGAACAACTGCTTTAAATACCGTATCAGGAAGTACCGATTGTGGAACCTCAGTCTCCATGGGCTTATCGGGGAACTGTGAAGAGGGTCTATTATTATATGAAATGAGCTACGCAAATAATTCTTGAACAAGCTCTTTCTCCATCCAGGGTATTGCAACTCAAGGACGAGATTTACAATTTCAGGAAATTATTGTTAGAGTCTATGTATGATGCATAGTTTTGGTTAAAGAAGAAGCTTACCGTGGTACCCAACCATGGGATATTAGGGACAAACTTGTCGGAGATATGCTATAGAGCCCTGACTACCAGTTTGAGAATAATGGTAGACACTATCTTCGAAGGAGCCTTTATTATATTATGATGGAAGATAGATTTGAGTACTATGGATCAGATCTTATTAACTAACTGAGGGTGGAAAACTCGAGAGGTTGAGAGAGGTTCTGCTATTTATGCCATTGGAGCTTTTGGTGAACAAAGAGTAATTGAGGATGTTGTAGCTCAGGAGTTTTTACTATTACAAATAGATATTGGTGAATTGACCAAACAATTTGCAATAACAAATTCTTATAAGGTACATGAATTTGGGATATCGGTGGAGGCAAAGTATGTGGATCATCAATTGGAGGGTTTTCAAGCCCAATGGCAAGGAAATCAAGGTCAGAACTATTATGATGAGAGAGAGATAAGGATATTCCACCTGGCAGAAGAGAGGTGAGTCAAGAATATAAAATGTTGACCAAGTTGATAAAGTGTCAAGAAAGCCAAGAGACTTTACTCAAAGAACTTAAGGCTGATATTTCAGGATTAGCTCAAAAGGTTGAGTCACATGCAACTTCTATCAAGCAGTTGGAGAAGCAGTATGGGCAAATCTCTATCACTTTAGCTGAGACATAGTTAGGAGAATTGACAGCGCCCAAGCACTCATGCAAGTGTACGTGGACTACCAAGTAATATAGTGACCTTCAAGAAAGTCGACTATCGATCCCACAGGGACTTTTTCTTACAACTATTTGATTTTAGTTCATAATTTAGATCAATTTAGTGCAAGAGTAACTGAAAGAGAGTTTTGAATATTTGTAAACTAAAGTAGAGTAAATAATGTGGAAAGTAAATACTTAAGACAATCAATAGGGTAAGCCCAGGGTTAAAGCACTTTGAATAATTTCACTATGTTATTGAACTTCATTCGTTAACTTGCTTATCTTGGTTGTTGATTCGTAGGGTTAGTGCATGATCATGGTCTCCCGACCTCTAATAGTTTGCCTAACTTGGACATTACAACTACATTACTAAGAGGGGGTGTAATAATAAAATTAAGTTCTTTAAGATCTCTTCCAAAATGTGAATCAAGTAAGGTTTCGAGGTACATCCCTGTCCTAGATGCTAATTCAAATTCCTTATTTCATAAAAGAATAAGAACCCTACTTTGTTTATCCCCATGTTTTATCCTATTCCCTCTCCAGAGATCACAAGGTTAACAATATATTTATTTTAAGGATGATCAATCCTCAAAATAATTAAAACAATAATAAACAGGCAACCAAATATGATAAGCAAATTAAACGAAATTAATCCAAAACAATAGTAGTCATGTTCTTGGCTTTAACCCCGGAAAGGGAGTGTTTAACCACAAACAGTCATAATCATCATCCAAGTATTTGAATTCATGATCAAATATATTAAAAAGCTAAATAAAGAGTAATAAAATCTAATTTTTGTGTGCAGCAGCCTCCTCTCCAGTCCCAAGATGTCAAAAGATATTTTAATTGATATCACATTTACCTTTTATAGCTGGGCAAAAATTATCCCGCTTTTGTACTTCACCATGTCGCGGTATTTTCCTCATCTCTATAAGCGTACTAGGCAGCATAATCGCTTTGAGCTACTGGAAATTGACAATTGCCATTTGGTCCTTTACTACGACATGGTCTTGAGCTCCCCTGTGTCCTATTCTCGTCATATTATGTCCTATGCTCTCGTTAATCACTCCAAGCCTTTCTGTGATGTTTCCACTTGATTTGAAGCTTGTATATCCTTCATGTATCATTAAAATCAGCTCACCACATATCCTATAGCATCAATCACCCCTAATTAAATATCAAAACAACACAACACTCAAGACGATGAATTAGAAATTCAACCAAGAACGCTAGTTTTCTCGTCTAGACTTCAAATACTCAATTTGAACCCAAACTTATGTGAAAACATTGTTAAACATTGTAAGCACATTCCTGAACACTTAGATGCACATTTATACCATCATTAACACGTAAAGCATATGAATTGTCCTCAAAACAAGCTTACTAAGTCAGGATAACCACACTAGAGTGCATAAATACACCCAAAATCACCACTCCACACTTAAATCCTTCGTCGTCCTTGAACAACTCTTCACTACAAGCATCATGAGCTGAGGAGACTCTACACTTATACTACTGTCAAGACATCCAATCTAGTACTACAATGACTACAAAAGATACAAGTTTCTACACTAAGAAGTTATATACACAATTGAAAGCTCATGAACACTACTCCAAAACATCCTAGCCTCAAGAATTGACTCAACAAGTGGCAAACTTATGCATATTTCTCAATCAAGGAAATCATAAAAATCACCCACATTCCTCAAACATCTGCCCTCACAACAAGAGAGTTACCCATAATCACTTACATCAAAGCATTTTATAATATAATGGGTACAAGAATCAAGTTACGCTTACTCTCACAAAGAATTCGGAAGTTACACATAATGAACCATAGGATTGCCCTTAGTGTATCAGTCTACTAATATCAGAATGCAAAGCTTAGGATCAAATAGGTCTTTAAAGGCTGTAATTTTTCTAAGGGCCTAGTAGGAACTATTTTGGCTTAATAGTGACTATCTTACCGAAGAGCTTTAATAAATCACATTATACATTCAATTCAACTCTAACAACCAAATCACGCCATTTTTGTCTATCCAATTCTTTTGTTTTCACCCCATCTCATTAAGCATATTTACATACACTATAGGGGGAGTATTATATGCATAACCTATTCAATTTGAACAAATTTTTATTCTTTTAATTACTCAAATCCCCACCACAACACATAACAATTCTTTTAAACACCAATAACTATCACTTTGGGAATTCAATTTCAACTTTTCCTTCTTCAATTTCACACTACTTTACTCACTAAATTTACACTTAATCGCTTAGGAGATTTGGATAATATTAAGGTCTATCAAAAAAAGGGATTAGTCTACGTATGAGGCTGCTAATGAAAAAGATAAAGGATCAATGAGGCTTACTAGGATTATGCACAAGGTTAGGTAAAAAAGAAGGTATAAAACAATGCTATCAAAGAAATGCCTATATCATCTCCTAAACCCACACTCTTTATTTCTCTTTGCACACACACCAGGAAATTTCTAGACATCACATACAACAAGGAATATTCAAATACCTCACATCACACATGGCATATGCTCACCTTCAAGTAGTATCATCATAGACTCAACCACACAATCTCATAAATTCAACTTTAAGCCAACAAGTACAAGAGTCATAATCATAAGCTTAGGAGTCTTAAAAGCAGTAATTCACTTAATCAACATGATTCTTACAATAGAAATACTTGCATAATGCTATCACATATAGCACCAACAAGAACGTCCCACTTATTCCTAACACAAAAAATTTTAAATTTACCCTAAACATGGAAATTTTTCCACCCCAAACTTAAAAATCTACTTTGTCTCCAAAGTATACTTAAAAGTAGAGATAGAAATACTCCCTTAGGCCTAGCTAGTAGTATCTTCATATATCAAGAGGGTTTGGGGATCCTACACTATGTCTTCGCCATGCTCCTTAGCTTAGATTTCTGATACTTAGACTTCCCATCTACCTGCAACTCAACAAAATCAAAAAATACATAAAGTAAATACTAAAAATACTAAAAATAAAACATATCTTAACTTGGGTTTCCTCCCAAGCAACGCCTGATTTAGTGTTATGGCATGACCCAACTACGGATAAACCAAGTTTCTTCATCCCTTTTCTCACACTTGAATGCCATTTTTTGATTCGTTTCTGACCTTTTGAGTGTGAACTCTCAAGTTCAACAATTTTTTCAACTTTAGCATTTTCAGAATTATCTATTTGCATTATGTCAAGCTTAGGCGGTAGAGGCTTGGCTACTCAATAAGGGTGTTTGAACTATCCTGTGGGCTGCTTGTTCATCCACCATAATATTAGGATTATCTTGATCTTCTTTATTTATGGAATATGAGGGAGAAGGATTATTTCTCTCCTTCATTGATAGAATAATTTCTTAGGTTCAGGACTTGGTTCAACCAACTCCCGAGCCTTTGCCAGCTTACTACTTTGAAAACCTATTTCCTACAAATACAAAACCAAGACCAAGCATAAAACACCAAAGTAATCCAAAAAGTAAAACTAAAATTAAAGCAGTTGCTAAATTACAAGTCCCTGCCAAAGTCGCAAGAAACTTGATAGCGCCCAAGCGCACACTCATGTGTACATGGTCTACCATGTAATATAGTGGACTTCAAGAAAGCCGAATATCGATCACACAGGGACTTGTTCTAAAAACTATTTGATTTCAGTTCACATTTTAGATCAATTTAGTGCAAGAGTAATCGAAAAAGAGTTTTGAATACTTGTAAGCTAAAGTAAAGTAAACAATGCAGAAAGTAAAGACTTGAGACAATCGATAGGGTAAGCCCAGGGATAAAGAACTTCAAACAATCTCACTATGTTATTGAACTTTATTCATTAACTTGCTTATCTTAGTTATTGATTCGGATGGTTAATTGCATGATCATAGTCTCTCGACCTCTAACCATTTACCTAACGTCGACATTACAACTACATCATTGAGAGGGGTTGTAATAATCCAATTAAGTACTTATACCTATTATCCTACATGTGAATCAAGTAAGACTTCTAGGAACATCCCTATCTTAGATGCTAATTCAAATTCCTTATTTCATAAAAGAATAAGAACTCTACTTTATTTATCCCCATGTTCTATCTCCCTATTTCCTCTCCCAAGATCATAAGGTTGACAGTATAAGTATTATAAGGGTGATCAATCCTCAAAATAATTATAACAAGACTAAACAAGAAACCAAATATGATAAGCAAATTAAAAAAAATTAATCCAAAGCAATAGTAGTCATGTTCTTTGCTTTAACCCCGGAAAGGAAGTGTTTAGCGAATAATAGTCATAATCATCATCCAAGTATTTGAATTCATGAATGAATATATTAGAAAGATAAAAAAAAGAATAAGAAACCAAATTTTCATGTGCAGTTGCCTCTTCTCTAGTCCTAAGATGTCAAAAGATATTTTAATTGATTGTATTATTTTTTTTTATAGCTGGGCAAAATTTATCCCATTTTTGTACTTCAACGCATCATGGTATTAGCCCCATCGCTTTGAGCCTATGATGCATCATAATCAAATTAAGATATTGAAAGTTGAAAATTTCTGTTTGGTCCTTTATTGATGTGGTATTGAGCTCCCATGCATCCTATTCTCGTCACATTGTCTCTTATGCTCTCATTAATCACTCCAAGCCTTTGTTTGATGTTTTCACTTGATTTAAAGCTTGTATATCTTTCATGTATCATTAAATTTAGCTTAACATGAATCATATAGTATCAAACACCTCGAATTAAATATCAAAACAACACAATACTCAAGACAATGAATTTGAAATTCAACCAAGAACACTAGTTTTCTCGTCTGGACTTTAAATGCTCAATTTGAACCCAAACTTATGTGAAAACATCTATAAGCATAGTAATACCATACTTGAACAGTTAGATGCATATTGATGTCATATTTACACATAAAGCATATGAATTGTCCTAAAAACAAGGCTTATTAAGCTAGGATAACCACACTAGAGTGAATAAATACACCCAACATTAAGCATTTCCTAGTGACACTATGCATAATCCTCCAACACTTGTTTATTGTATGGATATTGACACTAGGGATGAATCTTCACTTGATGAGAGTTTTTTTCTTACCACTAATGAGCTTAAGAAGGAGGATGTTAATGCTAATGAGCCACCTGATGTAGGATTTAAGAAGAGTTATAGATATAAGGATTTTTGGAGTGATTATGATGATGAATGGGTTTCAAAAGAGCTCCAAAATATAGTACAATAGTTTAGCACATGTTTTCATGGACCATTGGTTGAAAATAAAGGGGACCCAAGTGCAGGGACCATCCTATGTTCCATTGAGCCTTATAATATTAATCAAGCTCTATATTATTAAAGAGCAGGAATAAATATTATGACACTGGTGATATACAAGGTGTTGGGGTTATGAGAACTCAAGCCTACATCTGCAAGGCTATTGATGGTTCATATAACTATAAAGGAGACAATGGGTATTATGTATTACGCAGAGGTAAGATTAGCAATATTCACCTATCTGAAAGATTTATTGATTTTTAGACTGTAAAGTGGATACCCATTCTTTGATAATATTGGGTAGACCCTTCTTGTCTAATGGCAGGGTATTGATTGATAGGGATTTGGATAAGATCACATTCAAATAAAATGACAAGCAAATTATGCTAAATATATGCATGACAGTACAATAGCTAAAAGATCTGAGAGTAGTGGCAGTGATAGATATAGCTGATGATAACTTGATCACAATATATATTCCTATTAAGAAGAGATTAGGGGCCGAAGCATTAGCAACAGTGATTATGTACTTTGAGGGTGATGGGATAACTGACTATGATGAGATGGTTAGTGCATTACATTGCATAGGCTCTTACAAATATTCCCCTAAGAAGTTACATCTTAACTTGAAGAACAAAACCATACCTTCTGCAAGACCGTTGATTGAATAACCACTGATATTAAAATTAAAGGCTCTCCCACCTTATTTGCAGTATGTATTCTCGAGGGACTACAACACTTTTCTAGTAATTATTTAGGCAAGTTTGGTAGAAGCATAGGTGGAACTATTGATATTAGTATTACAAAAGTTCAAGAGAGCTATTGGGTGGACCATTATAGACAATGTGGGGATTATACCAGGTATATCCAAACATAAGATAAAACTTGAGCCAGACAACATTCCTACTACTGAGCATCAGAAATGACTAAACCTTTCTATGTAAGAGGTGGTGAAAAAGGAGATAATCAAGTGGTTAGATACTGAGGTGGTTTTTCCTATTGTAGATAGCAATTGGGTAAGCCTAGTTCAATGCGTGCCAAAGAAAGTGAGAATCACAGTGGTTCCAAATGATAAAAATAAGTTAGTACCAATGAGGCCAGTGACCGATTGGAGAGTGTGCATAGATTATAGAAATATGAACAAGTGGACACAAAAAGAACACTTCCGTATACAGTTCATGGATCATATGTAGGAAAGACTAGCAGGAAGGGATTGGTATTGTCTTCTTAACGAGTATTCATCTTACAATCAAATCATAATTGCTCTTGAAGATTGAGAAAAGACTACCTTTACTTTCCCCTATGGGGACCTTTGCATTCAAAAGGATGCCATTTGGACTATGAAATATACCTACCATTTTTTAAAGATGTATGATGTCCATATTATCTGATATAGTGGAAAACACAATTTAGGTATTTATGGATGACTTTTCAATGGTCGGGGATTCTTTCAAGGATTGTTTAACTTATATAGCAAATGCATTGCAGATATGTAAAGAGTGCAGTTTTATGATAAACTGGGAAAGATATCACTTCATGGTGAAAGAAGGTATCGTGCTAAGGAACAAGCTCTCAAAACATGGTGTTGAGGTGGTCAAAGAAAAAATTAAGGTGATTGAGAAATTTCCACCACCAGTATTAGTTAGATGCATAAGGATATTTTTGGGTCATGTAGTTTTTTATAATCGATTCATCAAGGAATTCTCTAAAATTGCAACTACTCTATGCAAAATTTTAGATAAGGAGGTGAAATATCTACTTGATGTTGCTTGCCTCAAGGATTTCAAATTCCTGAAGGAGTAGTTGATTTCAGCACTAATTATTTGTCACCTATTGGGTCTGCACCTTTTGAGGTTATGTGTGGGACAAGTAGTGTGGCTTTGGGTACTATCCTAGGACAAATAAAAGAGAATATATTGCATCCAATATACTAGGCCAGTAAATCTTTAAACCCTAGACCAAAAAATTATACTGTCACATAATAGGATACTTACAATAGTTTTCTCTTTTGAGAAATTTCAATCTTATTTGATTAGGGCCAAGGTGATAGTTCACACTGACCATTCAACTTTGAGGTACTTTATTTCGAAGAAAGATGCCAATCCATGATTGATTCATTGGGTTCTTTTGCTGAAAAAGTTTGATTTTGAGGTCAAGAACCACAAAAGGAAAGAGAATCAAGTTGCAGACCACTTATCTAGACTTGAAGAGGTAACCATACAAAAACTAGGGGATAATATTGAGATAGATACTTTTCTAGATGAGTGGGTGTTAACGGCATCTCATGATTTAATTCCTTCTTTTCCTAATTTTTCCAACTACTTGGCAAGTGATCTTATCCCAGAAAATTTATCTTTCCAGTATCGATAAATATTTATGCATGAGATGATGGAATTATTTTTGTATGGTCCCTATCTATTTAGGGTTTGTTTAGATGGTGTGATTCGAAGATGTATAGCAGAGGTAAAGATAATGAGCATTCTAGAGGCTTGTAATTCATCACTAGTTGGGGGTCATCATAGTGGGACACGTATAACCCATAAGATTCTATAATGTGGGTTTTATTGGCCTACAATATGCAAAGATGCTAATTATTTTGCATAGGCCTGTGAATAATATCAGTGTTAAGGCAATATTTCTCATCTCCATGAGCTCTCTATGGCACCTATTTTGGCGTTGGAGCTATTTGATATGTAGGGGATCTATTTCATGGGTCCATTTGTGAGTTCCTATGGTATGAGGTACATTTTTGTAGAAGTCGACTATGTATTAATATGGATGGAGGCAGTTGCACTTTTGGGCAATGAAGGTAGAAGTGTCACTATCTTTTGAAGAGAAATATCTTTTCCAAATCTGTCACTCCACGTGCAATTATTAGTGATGGTGGGTCTCACTTATGGAACTATTTTTTCAAGTTCATGTTTGATAGATATGGTGTAAGGCATAAGGTGCAAACACCGTACCATCCTCAAACAAGTGGGCAAGTGGAAGTCTCTAATAGAGAAATAAAGTCCATCTTGGCAAAGACTGTAAAATGCCAATAGGATCAAATAGACGTCAAAGTTATATTATGAGTTATAGGCTTATCGGATAGCATATAAGACCCACATAGGTTCCTCCCTCTATATTAGCTTGTGTTTGACAAAGCATGCCACTTACCAGTTGAGCATGAGCACAAGGAACTATGGGCATTAAAAAAGATGAATTTTGAGTAGCGTAATGCAGCGAACTTGAGGCTGAGCAAGGTAAATGAGTTGGATAAATTTTGTCTTGGTGAATATGAGAGATCCTCCTTATACAAATAAAGAGTGAAGTTGTACCTTGTCAAGAAGATTGAGAAGAGAATATTCAAACTCGAATATTTGGTCTTGTTATACAATTCAACACTATGCTTATTTTCTGGTAAGATGAAATTGAGATAGACTAGACCATTCACTATGGCTAAGGTGTTTGCATATGGTGCTATTGAGATAAAATGTGATGGTGATGTTTCATCAGTGAGTGAAACACTACATAGGAAACCTGGTAGAAGTCAGAGTTTCTGCTAAGATAGACCTTAGCGAAGTCTGAGTAGCCAAAGGAGCTGAGTCATGCCACGATAGTAAATCAAGCACTGCTTGGGAGGCAACCCAAGGTATTTTGATGTTTCAATTTATGTTCGTGTTTGACATTGCATCTTCACACCTACAATGCCATAGGTATGTTCCTAACTCTCATGATTTTATTTGATACATTTAGGACTAAGCATGATTTTAAGTATGGGATGAGACTTCTTATAGGTTTTGATGTCCACTTGGGGTTATTGTTGTTGTGCCTATTTTCCCCTAAGTATTGTTCCTAGTAGAGCTGGTGATAACACTCACCTATACCATCTAAAGTGGTAGAGGGCACTCATTATTAATAGTTCAACTTTTGTGGATGTTGAATCAATGAGGAGCGAGATTTAGATTTTAAGTCTAAGGGTATCAAAAGTACTAAAAAGATAGCCAAAGTGTATACAATGTAAAAACATAATGTGAAGGGGGTTGGTTGGTTTGTAATAGAATCTTATCAATATCAAGTCAAGCACATACTAAGAGAACACTTTTTGTTATAGAATTTAAATTTGTAAAGATCTTGGGATTATGTTTACCTAAGGGCAATGTGTGCACGGGGTCATGATGGTTTTGGAAAAGTCCTAATTTTTTATGACATGGTAGGCTAGGTTAAGTGTCCTTGAGGATGGTTTTTCAACAAGGCCTTAAGGATGTCACCCTTGAATCTTTCAAATACCTAGCGAGTATATTAATAAACGCTACCAAAAACCTCAATTGGGCATCCCTATTTTTAGGAAGATGCCCATGACTTAACCTACAATCCATCTACCCTTATTTCTAAGATGGAAAAAGAAGGTAAGTTATATTTACAATTGTCCACTATTGCTTTGGTCCCCTATAACCCTCTTTCTAGAAGGCTATAAGTTTCTAAAGATTCACCTACAACACTTTTTCAAGGATGATGAGGGCTTTCAAGAGTTTGGGGTTTTAAGCCAACAAACCATTTTTGGTATTCGGGGTTTTCACCCACAAATCCCAACTACTTAAACCAAGCAATAGTGGAATTGATAATCAACAACTAAGAATTACACAAACACATCATCACTCAAACACAATTGCACCTTTGTACAACATAATCCCAAGACTAGAGAATTTAGCTACTCATGAAATGAAAGAGAAGAAATATACCAAACAATTCAATCATGGCATCCATAGCAGTGGAGGATAAGGAAAATCTTCACTTTACACTTCAATTTCACCAACTTCAACTTGAAATTTTAAATACAAAAATATTTTCCCAAATTCTAGGGTTCACCAATTCTCAAAATTTTCAATCCCCTTTTTCATCCAAAAATCAAAACCCAAAAGAAATAAAGATTTGTGTCTTATATAGGAAGTGGAATAAGCTATGTCAAATTACAAAACTGTCCTGGGCTAAAATCCCACTATGCCGTGGTCGTATCAGCTTTGTCGCAATTACAAAAATCACGACCGCAATAGGATCAAGGAGATCGCGGTGGATGACCAATCTTGACTGGCCGTAATTACGGCCCTGAGTCTGCAATTGCAGTAGCTGAGCCAGATCCGTGCAGGGTCTTAAGCTGTGCACTTTTAATCTTTTTTTTTTATCTCTAATCAGCTCAAATCCACATCTTTCTATTTTATCACCTGTGTGTATGCAAGGATGTGGAAATTAGTGCATTTAATCACTAACATGTCTTATTTTTGAAATCATAATAGTGAGCATAAATATAGGGATCAAATTAGTGGTAAATTCACCACTCATCAGCCAATATGTTTAGGTGTATTGTGTTGTGTTTTTGTGTAATTAGGAGATTTTTAAGTATTTAGGGTAGTAGTCATGTTTTGACTGATTTTTAATACCCATCTAAAATTTTGTGTTAAGAACTGTGTGGATGTATATATGAGTGAATTAAATAGATCTTGTTGTAGCATTAGGATTAGGGACATGATAATTATTTGCTAACAATTGCATGAATTGGATAGGTAGTACTTGGTGATATTGACTTTGTTCCATGTGTGTGTGAGATATTACCTAGTTCCCTTTATGTGTTGAATTCACAACTTGCCTGGTTAGTCTTGCCTACGTTGAAGGATAGTCAGTTAGGAAAGGATTATAAGTTATTTTTTATTTAAGTCCACTTTTAGCCCAAATGACTTTCCATATGTGAGTTATATCCCTTGATCCCTGTTTTGAGCCTTATAATCCTATTTTTCTTGTTTCACCATTCACCTTCCTATTTGTATTACAATAAATCTATTTTTGCCCTGGTCCTCTTTGGACATTATGCACCTAACTCGTGCAAAATGCCAAATTTGAGGGTGGCTAACATAGGGGTACATAGTGTAAAGTGGGTATGAAGAAGGGTAAAATAAGAGAAAAAGTTAGTAGGGATGGGTGTGGTAGAAAAATAAAAATAAAAGTTAAAATTTATAAAAAAGTGAGAAAGAAAGAGTAAAAGACCACACCCAAGCTGAATGTGCAGTAAATAATAAAAAGGGAAATAAGGGTGGAAATAAAAATAAAATTGCCTAGAAAGTGAGCCTTATTTGACATAAATTGATTGGAACTTCTCTTCTGAGTGTGAGTGTCTCTTTACCGTCCCTGTATTTACAGGCATTATTTCATATGAGTTAGTGGGACTTCTTTGTTGTGTGGTCACTTGACTCATATTTCTAGCTATTTGCTTGTTAGGGTAGTCTAACTAGTACATATACATGGTTATATGTTGCTAATATAATTTTCATACCTTGATCCCATTGTGTCACATTGTTGTGCTTCATGTTAATACATAGTTTGTTTTGAAAAATAAGATTGGAGGGGGTGTTGTGGTTTAAAATTAATGTGTTGACTGACTACCTTGAATAACTTAGATCCTCCTAGTTACTCATTGTTTTTTTTTGTTATGTTTTGTTATCTGGGGACATGCAAGCGTTCTAAGTTGAGGATATTGATGTGCTATAGAAATATAGCACTTTCGATGCTTAAAGTGAGGAAAATATGCATGTTTCTGAGGCTATTTTGCTAGATATGGTGTGTTTGGGTAGGTTCTTTAGGAAAATATGTTTTAGATGCTAAGTTTATGAATAAGAGAAATTTTTTTTGGCTACTTCTTAGAGTAATTATGGATGTTTGGGATTTTTTTGGCTTGTTCGTGAATCAAAGCATGTTCGAGAATCAAAGAAGAGCTGAAAAGATGACCCCCTAACACTTACTAAGTCAACCTACGGACCACATGTAGGATCTACAGACTACATGTACGCAAAGCAAGTACCAAAAGTCCAAAATCCTGAGAGCTAACTTGCAGGATTTTTTCTATATGGTACTTGCACCCTATACCTGTGCCCAGGGTCAGGACCATAGGTACTACTTATGCTCAATCCCAGACCGCAGGTATAAAACCCATGTGGTCACCGACCTTATTTTCTTATATTTTGTATGGTCTTTTGTTTTAGGGTTTCTCATGCACTAAAAATACCCTTTATGTGTTTTTAGTAGGAGTTACACACTTTTGATATTCACAAACGTATTTTGATTCCAAGATTCAATTTTGATATTGGAATTCTCTTGTATTAACTTCAGTTGATTAATTCAGTTACGGTTGTGGGTTTACACTTCTTACCATTTTTGTTTCATCTATGCTTTTAATTATGAATGTCATAATTTCTTTACAAGCATGAGCAGTTAAAACCCAAAGCTAGTGTTATGTGAACCCTGGTGAATTAATGAAGTAGAGGAAGTGAGATTATTGAATTGAACCAATACCCATGGTATGAATTGCATTATCTTCATTCTAATAGTCATCTTAGCAGTTGTAAATGTTAGGATCTCGCCTAGATTATTTCTAGTTAACCCAAGAGAGGAGTAGTTACAAGGAAAAGATAATGACAATTGTAATTTGAGGTTTAACTGTCAATCCATGCGACTAGGTAATATCTAAGTAAGATGGTTAGATTTTATCTAATAACTAGAGACTCAAAAGGTAATAGTTAACTGGGATCAAGATAAGGGTTAGTAATGAGACATCTTGAGACTCAAAAGGTAAAGAGTGAAATCTACTCTTCCAAAAAACTGTAGAAGGTACAAAACTTATCGATTCTTCATGCATGGTATTAATTTGGTTAAACAAAGCACAATAATCCTACAAAGTTGAGAAGCCAGGGGGAATACAATCCTAGTGTTCACTTGCAACTGATTACAATCAAAGTTGATATAGCTACCTGCCTGAGATTACTCCACAAAAATCCCCTATTTACTTTTATTGTTCTGCCTGTTGACTACAACTGCTAAGAGCCACAATTCTATATGTTCCCTTAGGATTTGATCCCAACCTTTTTTGGGTTACTAAATTTTGACATTGACTATATCATCATCTAATAGGAGGTGTTTCTTGGATGTCATTAGGGGATATAAGGCATTTAGGAATTATTCCCTTTCTTGTTTTCTATTTTCAATCTATAAAGTCTAAGGTATTCGATCTCCTCTAATTCTCATTTATTTGCCTATGAGATCATGCCTCCAAGAAGATATGATACCCATGGAACCTCATTTACCCCCCTTGAGGATAATGTTGATGAAACCTATCCCACTTATAGAGTACAGACTAGGTCTAGGGTCACTTCTTTTAATTTCCCTCATAGATTTCCACTGTCCTCTAAAAATCCTTCTTCTACAAGAGACAGTTCTACTCAGTCACCTCGCAAAGATATTATTAATGCAGAGTTTTGCCATTCTATTTATCTATGGACCCAGTTGGTGATATCTCAGTCACATCAGTTGGGTCCTATTAGTACTACTATGAGTTCTTTTAAGGATACTCGATTTAGGTAGTTTATGAGGTTAAATCCTTTAATTTTCACTAGCACTAAAGTTGAGGACGATCCTCAAGGTTGAATAGATGAGATAGAGAAGATATTTCGAGTAATGCATGCTATTGATGTAGAGGGTGTGAAGTTTGATGTATATCAATTGAAGGATTTGGCATGTCAATGGTATGAAGAATAGGATTAGTCTAGGAATGATGACACAGAGGTGGCATTATGGATGACTTTTCTACTGCCTTTCTAGATTGCTTCTTTCATCAGGTGTTAAGGAAAGCAAAAGCTAAGAAGTTTATAAATTTGAAGCAAGGAAAAATAACTACGAATGAGCATGCCTTGAAATTTCATCTGCTATCTTATTATTCTCTAGATTTAATATCTATCACAAGGGATAGAATGAGAAAATTTTCTTTTAGGTTGTCCTATGATTTGATTTTGGAAAGAAAGGCCACCTTGTTGAACAAAGATATGGACATCTCTGGACTTGTGGTATATATTCAGCAAGTTGAAGAGGAAAATAGGAAGCAAACAGAGATAGGGAAGAGGTAGAGTATTAAGTTTTGGTGTTTATATCAGGATGGAGGTTAGTAGTATAAAGGTAGAAATGCTAAGTAGTTATGAAGGAAGAAGACTTGGGGAAATTCCGTTCTTATTTGACGGCTAGTGTTCCTTATCTTAAACCATCTACTGATAGATGATTTTAGGCTAACAGTGATTTCAAGCAATAGGGTGCCTAGTCCTAGGTTGGTGGAGCACAGATAGATCTATCCTATCCTTCATATAAATTTTATCGGCAGATGCATCATGGTCAGTATGGGGAGGGGAGGAACCAGTGTTACAATTATGGTCAGTGAGGGTATTTTCTACAACACTATCTAGCTAAGGTTGCTTTTGGAGCTATCAAGGTTCTAGTTGATTCTTCATCGACTTTGGCACCGAAGGGTGCCACTTTAAGTATTGGCACTGGACGAAATTGATTGTATGCTCTTGCCACCCATTATGAATCTGAGGCATCTCCTAATTTCATCACTGGTATGTTATAACTCTTTTCCCTTAATATGTACTATTTGCTTGATCTAGGGCCTACTCTTTCTTATATGACCCCTTATGTGGCTTTTTATTTTAGTTTTAGTCCTGAGTGTATTGCAGATCCTTTCTCTATGCCTATCCTAGTGGGTGACTCTGTTATGGCTAGAAGAGTCTATAGGGTTTGTGTGGTATTTTTCTGTGGTAGGGAATCTTTGGTAAACTTGATAGAGTTGGATATGGTTGATTTTGATGTTATCCTGGCGATGGATTGGCTCCATTCGTGCTATGCCTCTTTAGATTGCCAGACCCATAAGGTTATCTTTAAATTCCCTAATGAGATAGTTATCGAGTGGGAAAGAAGTTCCATGCTGCCTAAGAAAAGGTTCATACTTATGTTAAGGACTAAAGATAGATCTCCAAATGGAGTTTTATCAGTTGGCTTGGGTTAAGGATTCTACCTCAGAAGGTCTTTCTTTACAATTCATCCTAAGGTTTTCCCTGACGATCTTCTTGGTATCCTTCTCGACAGGGGAATTAATTTTAGGATTGATCTTCTTCCAGACACTTATCCTATCTCTACCCTTCCATATAAAATAGCTCTTGCTGAGTTTAAAGAATTAAAGAAGCAGTTGAAAGATCTTCTTGACAAGGGTTTTAGCCACCCTAATGTGTCCCTATAGGGTTTACTTATTTTGTTCATATGTATGAAGGATGGTTTATTTATGATATGTATCAATTATTATCTATTGAATAAGGTAATGATGAAGAATAACTACTGTTTTCCTAGGTTTTATGACTTGTTTGACCAACTTCAATGTGTTAATAATTTCTCTAAGATCAATCTTTAGTCGTGTTATCGCAAGCTAAAGATTAAGCAAGTGGATCTTCATAAGACTACCTTACATACCTTGTATGGACATTTTGAGTTCTTGGTCATGTCTTTTGGGTTGACCTATGCCCTGGTATCATTAATGGATTTGATGAATCGAGTGTTTTGTAAATTTCAGGTTTTTTTGTCATTATGTTTATAGATAATATTTTTGCATATTCAAAGAGTGAGGTGGATCATGCCGATCACCTCTGCATTGGGTTGTAGACCCTTAAAGATCAATATTTGTAATCTAAGTTTGCAATGTGTGAATTTTGGTTAAGTGCTATTACTTTTCTCGGTTATATTGTTTCTAGTGAAAGGATCATGGTCGATCCACAAAAAGTTAGGGTGGTTAAGAAGTGTCTTAGACCCACAAATCCAATCAATATTTAGAGCTTGTTAGGTTTAGCTGGTTATTATAGGATGTTTGTGTAGAGCTTCTCATTAATTGTTGCACCTTTGACTGAGTAGACTCAGAAGAAGGTGAATTTCTTGTTGTTCTATAATTATGAGGGGAGTTTTGAGAATTTAAAAGATAAATTAACTTCTGCTCCGATATTGACCTGCTCGAGGATACTGGGGGCTTCATGGTTTATTGTGATGTATCCCTTGTAAGAATTAGTTATGTGTTGATGTAACATGGCAAGGTGGTAGCATATGCCTCTAGGTAGTTGAAAGTTTGAGAGGAATTATCCAACTCTTGATTTGGAGATGTTGGTTGTGGTGTTCGTATGGAAGATTTGGTGACACTATCTATATGGGGTCTATGTTGACATTTATTTAGATCATAAGAGCCTATATAATGTATTCACCTAGAAAGAGTTGAATCTTAGGTGAACGATATGATTTGAGTTGCTCAAAGACTATGACATGGATGTCTTCTATCACCCAGGTAAAGGTAACGTGGTTGTTGATATTAGTAGGTTATATATGGGAAGCGTATCTCATGTGGATGAAATAAAGCGAGAATTGGTGAAGGATATTCACCATTTGGCTAATTTCAAAGTTTGTCTCTTAGATTCTGAGGATGGTTATGTGTTTGTGCAAGAGGTGGTAAAGTCATTTCTTGGTGTTGAGGTAAAAGAGAAGAAGGTGTTAGATCCTATCTTGATGGAAATTAGAGGTGGTGTGGGTAGGCAAAAAGTAATGGGTGTTGAGGTTGGTGTTGATGGTATATTGAGGTACCAAGAGAGGTTGTGTGTTCCAGATATGGATGGGCTGCTAGGAAAAATTTTAGCTGAAGCTCATAAGTCACTTTATTCGGTTCATCCTATCTCAACGTAGATTTATCATGACCTTAAGGAAATTTATTGGTGCAATAACATAAAGAAGGATTTAGCTAATTCTGTGGCTAAGAGACATTGTGTGTCAACAAATGAAGGTGGAGCACTTAAGGCCCGTTGGGTGGTCTTAAAAAATTAAGTTGCTTGTGTGGAAGTGGGAAGTGATTAATATGGATTTTGTTACCAATCTCCAGTGGTCTCAAAACCAATTTTATTCTATTTGGGTCATCGTGGATCTGATGACTATGTCTGCTCACTTTTTGTAGGTGAGGACTAATTATTCTATCGAAGACTATGAAAATTTGTTTATCCAGGAGATAGTGAAGTTTCATGGTGCACCTAATGCCATTATTTTAGACTGAAGTACGCAGTTCTCATCTCACTTTTGGAGCTTATTTTAGAGAGGTTTAGGGATTAACGTGAACCTTTAAACCTCTTTCCATTATCAGACATATGGACAAGTAGAGAGGACTATTTAGACTTTGGCAGATATGCTAAGGGCTTGTATGATTGACTATGGTGGTAGCTGGGTTGATCACTTTCCTCTCATTTAGTTTGCATATAATAATAGCTATCATTTTAGTATTCAGATAGCTCCTTTCAAGTTTTGTATGTTAGAAGATGTCATTTTTCTATTGGGTGGTTCAAGGTTAAGGAGGCTAGATTATTTGGCCCTAACTTGGTCCATCAGGCCATAGAGAAGGTGAAGGTGATTAGAGATAGGCTTAAGACTACCCAAAGTTAACAAAAGTCCTATGCGAACATGAGGTCAATAGAAATGGAGTTTGATGTGGGTGATTGGGTGTTCTTGAAGGTGTCTTCCATGAAGGGAGTGATGCTATTTGGAAAGAAAAAGAGTCTCATTCACTGTTATGTTGGCCCCTATTTAATTTTGAAGAGAGTGGGGAATATTTCCTATAAGCTAGAATTGCCTACAAGTTCGGGTTCTATTCACCTTGTGTTCCTGTGTTTACATTTAAGAAATGCATGGGTGATCCTTCCTTCGTGGTTCCTATTGAGAGTGTTGGTATTTCAGATTCCCTATCATACAAGGAGGTCCCAGCGGTGATATTAGATAGACAAGTTTGTTTATTGAGGACTAAAGATGCAGCTTCAGTAAAAGTCCTTGGAGGAACCAAAAGTTGGAAGAAGACACTTGGGAAGTTGAAGAAGATATGAAGGTTAATTACCCATTCTTGTTCCATGTGTCAGACAAAGGTGCTTAAAGTATAAATTTGTTTCCCCTTGTTACTAACTAGGTTTACATTTGATTTTAGTGTAATATTGCTAACCTCTTGCGAAAAGTGTCCTAGCCCATCATTTGGGGACAAATGATTCTAAAAGGGGGATAATGTAACAACCTTCAAATATTGAGCATTTTATTTTTGGCCCTCCCGTGTAGAAAAGTCGATCTTTGACTTAATTTGTGATTAGGTTTGTTAAAAAGATATCTCAGGTGAGTTTTGGAATTTTTAAAAGGGGTTCGGGACTATTTTAGAATTTTGAGGGAGTATGCCTCCGCGATACCACTGGGTCACGATGGATAATCTTTGTGTTTAGTAGCATGGCATGAAGGTTAGCCTCCACGATAATGTTTGTTCGATACTGCTATGTAAAATTAGTATTATTTTTGGCTTGTTTAATTGTAACGAGGGGTATTGGGGTCTTTTCACCTGTGTACGACCCATAAGTATAATATAGCCTATTCCTTTAAGTTTTAAAAGATTAAGATCCCCAATTACACCCTCAAACTCAAAACCCCAAGAAAGCATAAGGATTTCATCGTAGATTCATCATCCAGGGTCCAAGCACCCAATTGTTTCAAAATTCGTGTGTATTGAAATCTTGTGATTAAAATCTTGTTTTATTAAAATCATTTATTTATAATTCCTATTCATGTGATTAAATGGATCAATTTGAATGATGGTTGATGGCTTTTGAGCATTAATGAATGAATTGCATTTCCGATGGTTTCTATTGATTATTTATGATTTGAATTGATTATTTCAAGCTATTGGGTGCATGGTCATGGGAAATTGGTATGGGGTTGTGGATTTCCCCAACTTTGATGATTTTGAAAATTGGAATTGGTATAAACTCAACTTGATCTTGTGAAACTTGCCTTGAACATGAAAAAATACACGTTGAACTACTTTTTTAGAACAATTACATGAAATAAAATGCTATTGAAACATAATAGTTTTAAAATGTACCTTGGGAGTTGTGGATTCCCGAAATCTAATAAATAATTAAACCTAGGGGGCTGTGGATTCCCCAAAGTGATGATAATTTCTATGGTATGATGATATTAGCTTGCAAGCATAGATGGTATGATGATACCAACGGTATGTGCCTACATGGCTAATTATGGTTCAATGGATGGTAATGTGTATTTGTTTTAATTTGGTCTTAAAGGAGGGTTGTGTAGCTAACCGTAAAGGTGTAAATCCCAGGAAAGACAACCATTGGAAATCCATGCTTGTTGGCGTGAGGGGTTTGTCTTGTTAACCATGAGCTTGTGTCATACTTGATATATTTTTTCTGGGATAGGCAAAGGGTCATGAATTACCCAACCTTCCTTGACGTCTCCGGTTGTGTGGTTAACATGCACTGGGGCTCTACCAGGGGGAGAGAGATATGGCCCATATAGCCCATGGGTACTATTATGACGGTTAATCTACACAGTCTAAGTTAATATTTTACTTTATGCTAAGCTCTGTTACCTATCCCAGCACGATATACACATACACATATACACACTGTGTGCATATGGATTTTACTGGGGTTTTGACTTGGCATTATTTTATCCCCTTCCCTGAGTTACATGCTAGTGATCATCCTAATAACTATCACCAAACATTATATCACCACGCGATGAAGGAACTAGAATACCTCTACTTTTTCTGCACAGTGATTAGGTGATCATGGGATACATCGTGAGTAAGATTGAATTGGTGACCTTCCATACTTCAGAAGACCTCATTTTATGATTTGGTTTTCTTATGTCATGTACTTTTATTTGGTATAGTTTGGCTATGATCAGGTTCATCTCACAACTTAGATTGTTTTGGTTCTAGCTAGAGGTTTTATAGATTACTGTGGACTTGGGATTGATTGTTAAATTCTAAGACTTCTTTTGAGTCATACTTACTTATCCTGTGACTTGTTTGAAATTTCACTTCTACACTAGTGTTGTGTTTTTTTTACTAGGTATTGGGGGTTGTCTCCAGTCCTCCATCCACTTGAGATACATGTCATGACTAGGCCCTGGTTTATGTCGTGATAGTTAGAAATACATGGCGCATACACATACTCATGTATGTTCCCATATCATGATTAGGATCTTCTACTCATGATGGAAGGTACATGGCATGCATGACCTCCAGATATGCCAATAGTACTCTTAAACACTCTTTACTAAAAGTAAGAACCTAGTTACTATGGTATTTGAAATTCCATCTATGATCGTGGATCAATTTTCTTATTAAAAACTGTTCACTAGTAATATAGTAGTCAGGTATGGCATCCATGATTATGGATAGGTTAACATCCATATATGTGATCTCATTGAACTATCAATAATGTTTAGTTGGGATTAATATGTAGCACTAAATTGAATTAGGGTTCAACAAAGACTAAGTCCTAGAACTGCGTACCATCATATATTAAGGAGAGAGTCTTCGTCGGTTAAGAATGTCTCCCTTTTAAGAAAGTCCCTATTAGTTGACATTAGGTTCCTTAACCAAAAATAGGCTCATGAATGTATGGTAATCATGGTTTGTACCCTCAAAAAGGTATTGAACACCCTCCCAACTTTGGTTATAGGTTGGATTCCATGTTGCTCACATGGTCTATATCGGTTAGTTGTATCCCCTATATTTAAAACTCATATCTTGTGTCGACCATGTATTCCCTTTATTCAGTACAATATTAATTAGTTATATGTTTATTTAATTGGTCATTTCATTAGTTTACATGCCTTAGTCTCATATTTAGTTTAGTTTTGTTTGCTTAGCATGTTCAATTCCATAATAGAATAGTGCATATCTCTTATGTTTAGTACATTCAAAGTACTAACCACATAATTTCTTTTGTGATATATTGTATCATAATATAGGTTTAGACGTTCAACATCCAGCTCGTGGTTAGCATATTTCGTATCAGCTTAGGAGTAGAGTTTGGTGAGTCCTCATTTTTCAAGGATAAGACTTATGATTACTTTCATTATTTTAGTCATTTAGTTTTCAGACAAATAGAGTTAGTTGGGGGTTTGTCCAGCAACTCGTCTGGGTAGATGCTTTTAGATAGAAAGACTAGTATGTTCAGCTTTATAGTTTATTAAATGTTTTTCATCTGATTTCCATATTTCAAATTATTTAATTCATTAGTACATTATTTATATTTCAGTTTCCACTTAGTGAATCATACTTATATAGTATTCTTAGTGTCATGCCAGATAATGGGTTAACTGGGGCCACTTATTACTCTAAGCACAGTGTTATGGCTAGGGGGTAGTCTCGAGTCGTGACACATGGTATATTGAATACTCTTGATGGGGCATATACACCTAACACTATGCTTATCTAACATGGTTTATGTCAGTTAAGAGAATCTCCTACAATAAATTAGTTTTAGATTGGTTAGTGTATATGGCTTACTTAATTTGTTAACTCATGTTTTGTACTCTATGCATATGAAATTCTAGTAACATCTTTATTCATAAAATTGGTGAGTATTTATATACTTAACGTGCATGTCTTTATCACATGATTTCAATGACTTTTAAATGTTTCACATATCCCCCATAAACTTAATATATTACATAAGTATTGATTACATACTTCTTATTGTCTATATCCTTTATGATGTATGTTCTGGTACTCACCCTCAACATCATGATTATCTATGATCACCAATGCCTATTATCCTTTAGTTAGTGAGTCTTCATGATCCGAGGACTATTGGAATCTTTCTTACTTTCAGTAGTTTAGAACTATATTAAATTCAAACATTCATGTTTTGAGTCAACTAAGGACCTGTCCCAGCGACTCTTCAGTATTTTAAAGGTTTTTATGGACATAATAGTATTTCATCTTACATTAATTCTAGGATTGTTGTAGGCTTACATTAATAGTTTTAGACATGAGATTTCCTATCCATGTTTCATTGAATAAATATTAGATTCCGCTAAAAAATTTAAATATATGGAAATAGTTTAGTGTCTTTCCAAATGCCACAGGTTAACTTTGGACTATTGTAGTCTTAAGAAATGTGTGACATCTATGGGGTAGTATCGTGGTGTTACAAGAAAGGTAGTAGATCCTTAGTTTTAATGTATCCTAGGGAGTCTTACAATCACTATTATGTAGAATCTTGTTCAAAGGTGTGAAGTGCCCTACACTTATGAGTAGGAGGCTAAAAGATATTACTAGGAATTTTTCCTTCTTTAATGATAGTTATCATGATGTAGAGTATAAATTTATATCTTTTAACTCGAGCTTTTCACGTGATAGAAAATGCCCCCACAAAGTTAACAATCAGAAAAATGGGAACAAGTCTGCTCCACCAGTACCTATAGATTCTTTGAATGAATAGGCTAGATATGTTTACTTTTGAGCTGCCTTATAGGTCTTAGCTCGGGCTATGACTTCCCAGATGACTCAACAGAATGTCTCCCTAATACAAAAAAATGGAGACTTAGCTACAGCCATGGTCTAAGATTTCATGAAGATGAATCTACCTATGTTTTTTTGTTTGATGGTGGATGAGGATCCATATCACTTTATAGATGAGACAAAAAAAGGTACCCAAGTCATGCATATCAGTCCTAAAATTTTAGAAGAACTCTTTTCAGTGTCTACCCCAGTAGGTGTCTCTACTGTGTCCCAGAGGGTATATAGCTTCTTCCCGGTTACAACTAAAATTTAAAGACTGACTCCGAAGTTGACGGCTATAAAAGGGGTTACAAAAGAATGAGAATCCCCATGGTCTAGTAAAGCATAAACATGTAAATGAAAGACTTGTAATATACCAGTAACTACGTCAGGAGAACTTTCCTGATCTTGTCAGGACTGAAGTACATAGAGCCTGTTCTAACACTAACCACTAGAAGCACTTGAAGTGGCAACCTGCTGAGTCGGGTGGTCGGTCGACTGGAACTAATGAATGATGGGACTGGCCCTACAAGCGCAAATCCTTACCTTTCTGAGATACTACCCAACCCTCTTGAATCCGATGGCCTCGCTTTGCACACCCAAAGCATACATCACTGCCAGCTCTACACTCACCCTAATTATTTCTACCATATTTCTAGAAAAGAGGATTTATATGACTACTGTTTACACTTCCATGGGACTTAGAGCCTGGTGCTATATCTTAATTGTCATTCTTGAATTCAGGTACTAGGGCACTAGATGAAGATTGAGCTGGGACTGAAGATTTTTGATGGAATTGAGGACGGTTGCCACCTTCTAACTTTGGCTTAGTAAAATTAAAGCTTCGTGTTTTAGCCTACTTGTTCTCTCTCTCCTTCTCCTTATTCTTCATCTCCTCAATCTGTTGAGCATAGACCATAAGACTAGATATGTCCATCTCCTTAGTTAACATCATAGTCCTACACTCCTTGACCATACTATTAGATACCCCTAACACAAACTTGGTCATCCTAGACCTGCTATCAACCACCACAAGAGGAGCATACCTAGCTTGTTGAGTAAACTTAAGGGAATACCCCTTCACTTTTATGTTGTCCTACCTCAAGTTTATAAAATCTAAAACCTTGTCTTCCCTCATCTTCAATGGAAAGAATCGATCTAAGAAGGCTGTAACAAAATCCTTCCATTCTATAGTCCCTGCATCTGCACCTCTATACCATTTCCACTACTTAAACCAAGTATGGGATGCATCCTACAACTAGTAAGCAGCTAGCTCAGCACTCTCACTAGAATTCACCCCCATAATGTTTGTTACCTTATGGACCATTTCTAAGAATTCCTGCGGATCATCTTTAGATTTGGATCCCGATAATAGAGAAGGATTTATTCGGGTTAAGTCGTGAATCCTAGGTGCAGTAGTATTGTCCATTTGGTTGGCTGGAATAGTAGGTGGCTGAACATTCTGAGTCTCTACAGAGTGATCTAGATTAGCTAATGCATCTCTAAACTCTGCATGAGAAATATGCTCGTTTAGGGGATCTTCCTGAATGGGCGAAGTTTTTGGCTGTTGCACATTTCTTCTTCTGTTTGTCTTTCTGGGAGGCATATTCTTTAAATGGAAGGAAGAATAAATTAGGCAGAGAGTTTAGAATGAGCTCATGCTCAGTCGCGTAACATGAACACTGAAAGAAGGGAAACTTTTCTTAAAACACCTCGTAGCCTCTTATCCATAAGTGTGGCGTGCTTCACATCCATGCACAAGACTTAACTTAACATAACTTTCAGACTTCCCAGGACACTATAAAACCTTACGTTCTGATACAAAGTTTGTAATTCCCCAAAAGTAAACCCTGGGTGTCACATGGTGCTTATAGTTTTGAGGGACCATAAGCTAACCCATGAGCTGGCACCTACAATGAGAACTTAATAAAATAATAACATATGCTTAAAAAACAACTGATAAGCCATAAGGTTTTAGCATTGAAATCAATACTGGATCATAAATATGGAAACAACTGTCTAAAACTAATAAAATAATAACAAAACTGATTGACCATCTGTAATAGTCTAAAAAGCTTCTACTGGTTGACATTGGAGCTGATGGGACAAACCCCCAACTAACTCTGACTAACTAAGAAAAAAATATAGAAACTATTTAAATAGCTGAGGTAAATAAACCATGTCCTCAAAATATGAGGACTTACCACTGCTATGCCTAATAATTTGGAGAGTCTATGTGCAATTCAGGAATTGAGCGTTCAAACCTATGATATGATACATTCACCAGTACTTTGAATGTACTGGTGTCATAAATGAGGTAGGATGATATGCATGGTTTTGTGTACAGGAGTAATAACTGTCTAATTAAATAACATGAAGCACTGAATAGAATGCTTGAAATCTGTAAATATTGAGAATGCATGACCAAGAATAAAACTTATTCTGAATAGAATCTGTAAACTAAAATACTGAAATATAATAACTGAATAACTGATATCTTTATGATATGGTCAATACAATCATGAATTGAAGTATACTGAATACTGAACTGAGACTGTGGGAGCTATCATCTAACTGACATACACCAATGAGGAATTTGGGGTCCAACCTGTGACCCCAGTTGGAAGGGTGATAGTACCGTGCAATGGGTATTAACATTTTCTTTGTGGAGCCACTAAAGTGTTGTCCCGAAGGACTAAGGGTGTTAATCCTAAACTGATGGGTGATCCCTGGGAGGTAGTCAAGTTTGAACTTATGGGTGACTCATCAAATCCTGTGCTGGCTATGTAGTTCTGGAGTATAGGAACTGCTACTAGTGACTCTGCCAATCTCACGGGGAAGCCACTATCCCTGCATTCGCTCGGTGCTAAATCCTACTCCCAACTGAACTGACTCGGAATACTGAATTGTTCTAAGTTAAACTAATCATGATAACTGACTGAACTGATACTACTCATAACCTGTCTGAAACTATTCTGAATATATAGAGGCTAAGTAAATAACTAAGTTTTTGGGTATTCACAACCCCCAAGACTCAATAGCAATAGTAGCAAAGTAGTACTATAACTTTGGGATCATAATATATAAACATTTATTCAAAATTCATTCTTGTAGGTAATTCATCGAACACTTGATATGTATATTGTGAGCTAATCATGGGAATAGTTTAAAGCTTGTAGAAATAACATGAATTCAACACCAACATCACTAATGATGATTTAAATTAGCAAATAACATTATTCAAATGTGTGGGGTTTAATAACAATAACAATTTTATGTAAACATGGTGTATAATTTAAATTCATGGGAATTCATAGTGAAAATCACAATTAAAAATCATAATAGCTTGTAAAGATCACAACTTTGAATTTAAAATTTGATACTTGGACTCCATGGGTGAAAGGGGCCCATGGATGAACACTTAACATACCTTGATTTCTAAATTTGTGAGAATTAATTATGAATTCTTGAGATTTGATCTTGAATCTTGAAGGGCTAGGGTTTGTTCTTGAAAGAGGGCTACTTTAATTTGAGAGAATTGTGAAAATAATGGGCAAATAATGTTCTCTTGGGAGTTAAATCTCGTGGTTTGACTGAATGGGGTGAAGCGAAATGAATTAAATGCCCTTGGAAATTAAAAACTCAAAACTGAACTGGAAATCTCAATTTTTTGCTCTGACGCGATACGGTGCTATCGCATTGCGCCATTGGAAAACTAACAATCCTCATTTTACCCTACGGCGCGATGCGTTGCTATCGTGTTGCACTAGTGGAACGGATAATCTCGATTTGGCACCTTGGCGTGACACAGTGCCAATTATGGTGCCTCAATGGAAAGTGATGAATGTTAAAATTCCCCTTGGTGTGACACAACATTATCGCGGTGATCCATTGGAAAAGAATGAACGTGAATTTGGCCATCACCGC
Source organism: Capsicum annuum (assembly GCF_002878395.1). Taxonomy (NCBI): domain Eukaryota; kingdom Viridiplantae; phylum Streptophyta; class Magnoliopsida; order Solanales; family Solanaceae; genus Capsicum; species Capsicum annuum. The sequence continues at coordinate 2,916,776 of NW_025820315.1, forward strand.
AATGCGGCGTTATCGCGTTGGGCAACTGTTTTTCACTAAAAGTACTATAACTTCTTACCCGAGTATCAAATTAAGGCAAAATTAGTATAGTTGGAAAGCTAATTCAATTTCCTAACATTTACTAGGTCTTGAGCAGGAAAATTTTGAGTAGAGCAAAAGATATACTCATTTGAAGTTTACTAAAGCATCATTCTTCCCAAAAACTCAATCGATAAGGAATATTTTGGTTCGTCTAATAGCTGGGGGTTATTTGAGGCCTTAATATACATTAAACTCACTCGTAAAACTACCAAAGAACTACAATTCACTATGCACGAGCTTGAAATATGGCTCTAATGTAGATTTGGATATTTGAGGTATTACACTTAGTAGGCATCGATCAAATCAACCCCAAAGATGATGCAAACCAGGAATATATATAACAATCAACTATTTTGAGATAAAACATAATAACTATAATAAAGCAATGAAGGTAAGCTATCATATTCTACTAGTAACCAGGGATGAAGTCATGACACCATGATTAGCTAGTCTATACACAATAGTAGAATGAAGAAAAGGATATACAATATGCAATAGTAGTAGGAAGGAAAGAAATGATATACAATATTAGTTGGAGGAGAATGGCTATGAAACCATGCTATACGAATAATCAAACAAGAAGGCACTACCCTGAGGGAAGTAGTCTAACACCATATGTATCATAAAAAACAAAGGAGTTAATGGTAGCATAATCAAGGTCTCTAACAAAAATGTGAATAATTAGAAGGTAATCTAACAATGATAAATCTTAACAAAATAATGCAAAAGGGAATCACAAGCATACTGACAACCTCAGGTTCCAATCCATAACTATCTCGCCACAAATTATATAATAATAACCAGTCAGAAGTTTAATCGGGTAGCTCAAACAACCAACAACCTATTTGGGCCCCCATAAGCCCAGAAGACACAAGAAAACACTCAACAAATAACAACCATAACTTGTATCTGTATTTCCCCCCATAAGACAAATAAATACAAATGCCAAGTAATTATATGGGTAATTGAAAATGCATATGAACAAATGATTAAAATGTGTACCAATAATACCATAACGACTGAGTTCCAAACTGTTCCAAGTATGTGCTCCTCCTTCAGCTCTCTGATAAGTAAGGAAACACCTATGGGGTATCTTTTTCTTCAAAATGTAAATTTAGTTAGAGGGATACACAAGAGACTTGAAATATCCATATATACTATTTGACCCCAAACCAGGACTTGTAATTACCATCATAATAAATCTACTCCATCCAGTATAAGAGAGAAATAAGAATATAATAAGAGATAAAAATTGAACCGATACTAAACAAGTATAACTATGTAAGTCCATTGCTCGAGATCAAATTCGGGACTTAAATGGTATAATAATTTAGAAAGTATTGAAATCTCTCTCAATCAGATTAAGTCGGTAGTGTGAAAAAGATTGGATTAACAATGGACCAAAATTACCCTCAACCTAATTTGCAAGGTTGTACTTTTAGTTTAAAATATCATTGTCCAATAATAAGGATGGTATGACTTTAATTTTTAAAGAATTTATAATAAAAGTGTAAAAGTGACAATAACCCCTTTTAGAAAATAATTTTGAAACCAAGGTTCTAATCAGAACCGTACCACTGAAAAAGAATAAATATGTATAAATGTATGCATGCCATCACTAGTCCCAAATAATACAGTATAAGCATCCATGCGTCTAAGAACTAAACAACGTGTAATACCTAAGTCTAATTTAGTCTCCAGAGGATTTAAGGATGACATCCTAAGTGAATAGTGTTTAAATTAGAGAGAATTTCCCTAATTTTGACTTTTTATCATGTGGGAAATTGAATTTGCTTTCCAACGATACCAATTTGATACAAAAGGGGTAAGGTTATAGCCTATGCCTCTAGAAAGTTGAAGCCTCATGAAAAGAATTACCCAACAAATGATCTTGAATTAGATAATGTGATTTTTACTTTAAAAATATTGAGACACTATCTTTATGGTGTTCATGTTGATGTGTTTATTGACCACAAAAGTCTGCATTATATGTTTACTCATAAGGAGTTGAATCTTAGACAGAGAAGGTGTTTAGAGTTATTAAAAGATTATGATATAAGTGTGTTGTATCTTTTGGGAAAGGCCAATGTAGTGGCGGATGCCCTTAACAGGTTGTCTATGGGTAGTGTTTCTCATGTGGAAAAAGATAAGAAAAAGTTGGCTCGTGAAGTTCATGGTTTCGCTAGATTGGGTGTTAGGTTGCTTGATTCAACTGAGGGTAATATTTGGATTCAGAGTAGTTCCGAATCCTCTTTAGTTTCACAAATGAAGAAGAAGAAAGACCTGGATCCTAGTTTGGTCTAACTGAATGAGTCAGTTAAAGATCAAAAGGTTGAAGTTTTCTCCTAAGGAGGAGATGTAGTATTGAGATTTCAGGATAGATTATGTGTTCCTTGTGTTGATAATTTGAGGCAGAGAGTCCTGGATAAAGCACAAGGCGAGCGTTATTCCATTCATCCCGGCACTACTAAAATGTATCGCGATTTGCGAGAAATCTATTGGTGGAATGGTATGAAGAAAGACATAGTAGAGTTCATGGCGAAATGTGCAACTTGTCAATAAGTTAAGGTAGAGCACCAAAGACTTGGTGGTAATTTTCAAGAGTTTGGTATCCCCATTTAGAAGTGGGAAGAGGTTAGTATGGATTTTGTGACTGGTTTACCCCTTTCACGTTGTCATCATGATTTGATATGGGTTGTTGTAGACAGGTTGACTAAGTCAGCATATTTTTTGCCAGTGAATACATCTTATACAGTTCAGGATTATGCTAAGCTGTATATCTGAGAGTTAGTCAGGTTGCATGGAGTTCCCTTATCTATCATCTTAGATAGGTGTACTCAGTTACTTCCCAGTTCTGGAGAGCTTTTCAGAAGGGTCTTGGTACCCAAGTTCATCTTAGTTTTGCTTTTATCCGCAGACAGATAGTTAGGTTGAGAGGACCATCCAAACTCTGGAAGACATGTTAAGGGAATGTTCTCTTGATTTTAAAGATAGTTGGGATGAGCATTTTCCATTGATTGAGTTTGCTTACAACAACAGTTATCACTCTAGCATTCAGATGGCCCCATTTGAGGCTTTGTATAGGAGGAGATGTAGGTCACCAATAGGATGGTTTGAAGTGGGTGAAGCTGCTTTGATTGGACCTAATTCAGTGTTTGAGGCCATGGAAAAGGTTAAATTGATTAGAGAAAGGTTGAAACAACCTAGAGTCATCAGAAATCGTATACAGATGTGAGGAGAAGAGAGCTTGAGTTTGATGTTGATGATTTATTATATTTGAAAATTTCACCCATGAAAGTGGTGAAAAGATTTGGCAAGAAGGGGAAGATTAGTCCTTGTTATGTTGGCCCTTACTAGATTCTGAGACGTGTTGGGAAAGTAGCTTATAAATTTGAGTTTCCTGCCGATCTATCAACAGTACATCTTGTCTATTACGTCCCTATGCTTAAGAAGTGCATCGGTGACTCCACCGTTTTAGTTCCTTTAGAAAGTTCAGAAATTCATGATAGCCTCTCGTATGAAGAAATTCCAATTGAGATCCTTGATCATCAGAATCGTATACTTCGGAACAAAGAAGTTCCATTAGTCAAAGTTGTATGGCAAAATCAATTCATCGAGGGATCCACTTAGGAAGCAGAAGCAGATATGCGGACTAGGTACCCTCATCTTTTCCCTGTGGATTAAGATTTAGTTTAAGGTAAATAATTACCTACGTTCATCTTTTTTATTCCATGCTTTAAGCTTTATACAACCATTCATTCATTGGCAAATTATTTTACTCAAGTTTTCAACAGTATATATTAGTTATAACCTCAATTTTCAGCATCTCAATTTTATTAACCACATTCGAGGACAAATGTTCCCAAGGGGGAGATATTGTAATACCCCGAACTTTATTTAAGGCTAATTTAGTCTCCAGAGGATTTAAGGATAACCTCCTATGTGAATAATGTTCAACCTTATCATCGCCTAAACTATCGCAGCTAAGGCAGTAGTCAATCTTCTGACTAAGGTGTGACGGGAAGGTTGACGGACCGTCGAGCTAGCAACGGACCGTCGCCTAAGATGTCGCAACTAAGGTAGTATACCCATTCAATGGACATGATGTGATGGACCATCGCTCAAGCCATCTCTACTGAGGTAGTAAACCTATTTTATGGCCATGAAGTGACGGGCAATCCGATGAACCGTCGCCCAAGCCATCGCAGATCCTGTTCAATAGTTTAAAGCCATTTTTAAAAGGTTTTTTGGGTCTCTTTCTACCCTTTTTAACATCTAATTATATCAAACATAGCTCATAACTTCATTATTCATTTATAACACCAAATTAGGGTTTCTGTCAAAGATCAATCCCCAATAACAAGATACAAAGCCTTCTTCAAGAAAACTCAATAGTCAAGCATCAACATCCAAATTTTTTCAAGAAAAGCCTCCAAGAACATTTTCAAGGCTTCAAAAGTCATCTTGCCTCATTGAATCAAGAGAAATAAGGAATGTGGGGTTTGAAAAAGGGTAACTCTTTTACCCTTGTACCCAAAGACTTATTGTAATTACAAAATTACTGCAATTTATGAGATTTTCCATGAAATTCAAGTTAGGGTTTAAACCCATTGCCATTATTTGCAAGATTTTGATATTTACCATGGATTAAAAGTTGAATTACATGATTTTGTTTATATTTCCATGCCTATTGCTGAAATTTACAAATTTTAAGATGACTTATGAATAATTACATTGCCAAGCATAAATTTTATGATATCTTGATATGAGATTGATTCTTGGGTCAATAGACCCCATTTAATGATGGTTTCTTCAAGGATATTTGTACCATAAGCTCTCCATTACTAGATTATTTTTACATTTTAAGTAAAGATTTGACCTTTTGGGTCTAAGCTAAGATAGGAATCCACATTATTCATACAATTTAAAGCAAAGATAAGCATTATGTCATTTTAAGGTGGATTTCCAAAAAATTTATGAGCCTAGGTATAGGAGTAGTATTTAGTATTGAGTTGGGATTGATTCCAAGGTCTTATGCCCCAGAACTACGAGCCACTGTAGGATGATAATTTTACCCTAAGTTGGTTAAGATAGTGATCACTAAAGTTAAGGTTCTATTTCGATGGCAAGGGTTGAACAACTCTCCCCAACGTGGGCAAGACGTTGAAATCTATGTCATCTCACATAATTTATGTCAGTTAGAAGAAACTCCTTAAGTCCCAAAGTCCTATAATCTCTAAGATTCAAAAAAGTCCCTTATGCTCCATAAGGTAAAAGTGTAAGTTTGAAAGCTATTGTTTTAAGATTCCTGTTACTTACAAGTTTTGAGAATAAGGTAGAGAATACAGATTTTAGAACTAAGTGTAATGACATACGAGATGTATGCTATATGCTTCATTATACATGATTTGTGAGATTCAAATTTCAAATTTATTCAAGCTATGTGAGTAATTGATATCAACATGCATGATTTTATAAAGATGGATGATATTGTTTACTTATTGCATACACCCTATATACATAGTACATCCTCAAAGTATTGATACACATATACGTCTGTATGCTAAATTGTCTCATAATGTAGGTTTAGGTGTTCAATCTCAGCAGCAACAGTGATTTTTGAGTACCTTATCTACACTTTTACAGTTGGTGAGTCCTCATGGTTCAAGGACCTATTTCTCTAATTTTTAGTCTTGATAGCAGTTGTTTATTATGTTTACTTTAGTTCAAGTCAGTTGGAGGTTTGTCCCAATGACTTTCTAGTTCCTCAGCAAGTAGAGGCTTGTCGGACTAATAGTTGGAGTTTCCAGTTTTCTGTATTTGTTATCCAGGTAATGTTTTCTATTATCTCAGTTTAGATTCGGCATGATATAGTATTATTGCTTAGCTCATTTCTCCTTAAGTAAGTGTTAGATTTAGTAGCAGGCTCAAAGTGTAGTGTTACTTGAGCATTATCGTTTGAGGTATAAAACAAGTATAAAACAAGAACACTTATAAAGTTATGCAACACCTTCAACATAAGATAAAAATGACCTTTCAAAGAAGTGTATTTTGTGAAAATTAGATGAAATAGAAAAAGTCAAAGTCCTCCAAATTCATAGAGTGTCCTTAAGAAAATGATTCCCCTCAGGTACCCAAGGTTGCAGAATTTTTCTCCCAGGATAAAATGGCCTAACAATCCAACTGTAGTGGTACCTCAAATGATAAAATTCTCTTTGAACTCACTCAACAATTAGATAATCACATGAAGTATTTTGAAGACAAGAAGTATTTGCAAAATCAAAAAATTTTTGTACTCAAACCTGTGGAAAAATACAGGTTTATATAGCCATCAAGTGCCTCTTCTGAAAGGAGGCAATGGTTCATTCGGAAAGATGTATCCTTTGGAATAGTCATGTTTGATCATCAGATCATTATGTATTTTCTTGGGACAGTCACAACCATCCAAACAGACATCTCTCTTCCCCAATCAGTGTGTCATTTTATCAAACAGTTGCATCCCTCCCGAAGAAGCATTTCGCATTTCTGCAATTTCTGCACTGCATGGATGTTAATAGAGGAAAAAAATTATTATGTTTTTCCTTTGGATTTTTCAAACTACATTGGATTTCTTCCCAAATAAAATTTGTCCAAAAAATTAATCTCATCGATCATTTGACAAATCCAAATCTTAAGCCGAAGCTAAAGTTGAGCCAAGCGAGCGATAATGGTGACGACATAAGACACCTCTTAGTTCTTGCCTCACTTACCATGTGGAGTAAGCATTCCTTAATATGAACAATTGAAAGTTTCCTTCTTCCACCAATGTGGGAGAATTAGTAGACTTTCCATTTTTTGAGTACACTTTCCATTTTTGAGTGATATCTCAATTTTTCCCACCACTTGGTTCCCCTCATTTTCCATTCACACTTTTAATCTTTAACCCAATAATCCTCCACGTGAATGGGGAATGTATATTTTTCTTAAAACTTTACGGACAAGTATGTGATAATCAAGCAAAAACTGATTGAGTCTAGATAAGTGGGTTCCTTTTGAACTTTCCATAGTGAACATGCATTGGATGGACTCGATCAATTGGTAGATATGATACATATGTCACACAACCATCTTTTTACCGTTTATGGTTCTCACACTTTTGTTAGTTTTGTCCATGAACACGTCCCGGTCTCATGAGATCTTAAAGAATAGGCCTTTACTAACATTCTCCTTGAAGAGGCTTCCACTTTACCCTCACATAGGTGATTTGTAAACATTCAATCATATAGATTAAACTATTTGGTCAAATCTACCATTTAGATAATCATTAACAGACTTCACACCATAAGTCTTATCCCTGTTTACAAAACATTGTCTACATCATGAGAATGGGTTGGGTAAATTGACAATGTTGAACCTATCAGACACAACTTTTTTTTATCTCCTTGAACCTAGCTCTTGGGATTTCCAATAAGCTAGGTAGATTTACAACCATGCTGACTTGTCCTAGGCCGTAAACCCATTCCCTTAGATGTCATTTTAACTCCTTCTCTAGATAGGTCTTTTGTAAGTGGATCTGACACATTATCATTTGACTTTACATAGTCAACAGTGATAATTCCACTAGAGAGAAGTTCTCTAACGGTATTATGTCTCCATATTATGTGATGAGATTTACCATTGCACATCATGCTCCTTGCTCTACCTATTGTCGTTTGGCTATCATAGTGTATACATAATGGTGCCACTAGTTTTGTCCAATAAGGAATATCTTCCAAGAAATTCCGGAGCCATTCTACTTCTTCACTGGTTTTATCTAATGTGATAAAATTCTGATTCAATTGTGGAGCGAGTAATACATATCTGTTTGGATGATTTCCAAGAGACCGTTCCTCCACCGATAGTAAGTACATATCCACTAATGGATTTTACATAATTCTATTCGGTGATCCAATTTGCATCACTATATCCTTCAAGTATCGTGGGATACTTATTATAATGCAAAGAATAGTCTTGAGTGTATTTAAGATACCCTAAAACACTTTTTATTGACATACAATAAGTTTTATTGGGATTACTCGTGTACCGACTCAACTTACTAATACCACATGCTATGTCTAGTCGTGTATAATTCATGATATACATTAAACATCCCAACACTCTTGCATACTCCAACTTTGATTTACTTTCACCTTTATTCTTTTGAAGTGCAAAACTCACGTCCAATGGAGTCTTGGAAATACCAAATTCCAAATACTTGAATTGTCAAGTACCTTTTCAATGTAATGAGACTATGACAATTCCAATCCTTGTGGAGCTCTATGGATTCTTCGTCCTAAGATCACATCCATAACTCCAAGGTCTTTTATAAGACCCTGCACAATTTATGACGTCTAAGCCTTTTTAAAGCATCTCAAGGGAAGTCACACACTTAAAAAATTTGTCTTAAGTGTTGGGACTTAGTAATTTCCAAGGCCTCCAAACTTTGAAGATTTTATTTACAACCTCCCCAGCCTTAGTTTGTTGATTTTTAAATTAATTCATGATAAGGGCCACTTTTAGGTCATCTTGGATGAGTTTCAGAATTTTTAGACTAACGTAAGGGTGAGTTTGGATGTCCAAATCAGTGAGTGGTCACGATGGCCCTACGCCGCGAGGGCCAGTCAACCCGACTGCGGGTCGCATCGCAATAGGTAACGCGATGGATGCCCAATTCAGAACTATTTTTTAACGGATTTTGAGGGGCATTTGAGTTATTTTCCACCATTTATTAGCCCCAAAAACACAATATTCGGCCCTCTAAAGACAAATTGTAGTCGTTTTCTCTCAATTTTCTCAAGAACAAGTCGTAGGGTTCCAATTCAAGATTTCAAATTACAAGAGATTTCACTATTTATTCTTCAAATTAATCCAAGAATCAAAGTCCCCAATCCAAGACTTTTAAGAATCTACGTTCAAGAACACAATTAGAGTCTTAAAAGCAAGTTGTTCATCTAGTTCATTATCTAAGGGTATGTGGGGTTTGAACAAGGATAATTCTTTCATCCTTGTTCCCAAATATTTATTTTAATTATGAATTTTCTAAAATATATATGATTTTCCATGAAATTTAGGTTGAGATTTATACCCATTGTTGAAATTTGCATGATTATGAGATATCCCATGATTTAAGAATTGAATTACATGACTATGCTTATAGTTCCATGCATATTACTGAAATTTCCCGATTTTAAGATAATTTATGAATGGTTACATTACCAAGTTGAATTTTGAGATATTTTAACATGAGATTGATTCTTGGGTCATTAGACCCTAATTAAAGATTTTTGTTTGAAGACTGTTTGTGCTATGAGCACCCCATGATGAGATTATCCACAGATTTTGGTAAAGATTTGACCTTTTGGTGCTAAGCTAAAGATAAAGAAATCCACTTCACAGATTTAGACTTACAGATTTATCTCTACAGATTTACAGCTAGTTTTATTATAAACTATTAGACTATTTTAAAAGTGAATTTCTAGTGAGATGAGCGAGATAAATAAAAAGGGATTAGTATTTAGCACCGAGTTAGGTATGATTCCAAAGTATCATACCCAAGAACTATGTATCCAACGTAGGTATAGATTATCAGATTATTACCACTTCTACGTGGATGACTCAGATGTGATCACTTAGCTCAGGTTATACTCCCTGGCAAGAGAATGACACCTCTCCCTAATATTAGGTTTCATCCTTAGGAGGAAAAGTTGTGGGACTCTCCCCAACGTGGGAAAGAAGTTGTACTCCATATTGCTCAGATGGTTTATGTTGGTTAAGAGAACCTCACAAATAGAAAAACTTTTAGAAAACTAAGTGTAAAGGCTCACAACTTCATTTCATATTTGTGCTTTACAAAAAGAATTTTAGTTACATGATTTCATCTTTCAGATTTAAGAGTGAGTCCTTCCTACACTTAGACAATATGATTTAAAGAGATAATAAAAGTACATCTTTTAGAAATAAATGTTATGACTCACTAGATTTATAAAGTATGACTTACTTCTTATTATTTAAGTATTTCAGATATTCCAGCTTATTTGAGTCATTTACATTAAGTATACATAATATTTTATTTAAACTGTGATGATACTGTTTATTTATGCATTCAACCCCATATACTTAGCACATCCTCAAAGTATTGATCCACATATATGTCTATGTGCTATATTATCTCATAGTGTAGGTTCAAGTGCTCAGTCTTAGCAGCGAGAGTGACTTTCGAGCATCTCATCTACATCCTTACAGTTAGTGAGTCCACATGTTTCGAGGACCTACTTTCCTGATTTCCCATCTTTATAGCATTTGATTTATTGTTTTTAGTTTAGTCTGAGTCAGTTGTAGGTCTATCCTAATGACTCTTTAGATCTTCAGTAGTAGAGGCTTGTTGGACTATCATTTGCTTTGTCTAGACTTTTTAGTATTTTCTATTCAGACAGTGTTTTCAAATTATTTTCAGTTCAGTATGTCATTATATGGTGTCATTGCTTGACTAGTTTATCTTGAAGTAAGTTCCAAACTTAGGAGCAAGCTCAAAGGGTAAGCTTGGGGCTATTCGTAGCCATGAGCACCATATGTTGTTTTGGGATGAGATTTTGAGGCGTTACAAACTTGGTATCAGAGCCTAAGGTTTAATGAGACCTAGGGAGTCAGATAAGCCTTGTTACGTAGAGTTTTGATCATTATTGTAAAGTGTGCCACATCTATGTGCAAGAGACTATGGAGTATTTTGGGAAAATCATCTCTTTCTTTTATTATCCATCGTGCTAACAAGTTCTCTATCTACTATTAACTCATACTATTTTATGACAGAATAGTCCTTCTAGCAGAGCTAATTCCCATAGAAATGATAACCAGCCACCTTAGCCCGCAAATCCTTTAAATGAGAATGTGTCACATGAAGAGTTTTCAGCAGCTTTTCAGGCACTAGCTCAAGCTATGACAACAAATGTTCAGGGTAACCATCAGGCTGCAGCCCTACCTCAGTAAGATGAGGACTTAGCTTTAAACAGTATTAGAGGCTTTATGAGAATAAATTTTCTAGAATTCTTTAGGTCGAAGGCAGGTGAGGACCCACAACTTTATCTTGATGAGGTGAAGAAGATCACCCAGATTATGTCTGTTTCTAAAGAAGAGAGTGTAGAATTATTATGTTATAGGCTGAATGATATTGCTTATGATTGGGTAGTGATGTGGAAGAAGAATAGAGGCGAGGATGTAGATCCCATGACTTGGCAGATATTTTAGGATGAGTTCTTAGACAATTTTTTTCCATTTGAGATGAGGAAAGCTAAGATAGAAGAGTTCATAAACCTGAGGCAGGGCTCTATGATAGTGAAAGAGTATTTTCTCAACTTCAACTAGTTGTCTAAGTATGCCCTTGATCAGATGGTTGGCCCTAGGTCAAGCATGAGTCAGTTTGTGACCGGTGTGTCTGGGTTGGTGGTTAAGGAGTGTAGGACAGCTATGCTTAATAGAGTCATTGAGCTTTCTAGATTGGTGATGCATGCTCAACAAATTGAGATAGAGAATATTAAGGAGAGAGAAAGAGTGAATAAGAGGGCTAGAACAGAGAAGTTAGATTATGGTCAGAATAGATTCGGAGGAGGAAATCATTCACAGTTTTAGAATCAGTCATCTCTGCTCGCACCTTCTTCAACTATTGATACCGTACCAAGAAACATATAGGACCAATGGCGTAAGTCTTCTATCTCTAGATCCCAAGATAGTATAAGCGGAAGACCTCGTCATCCACCTTGTGCTAAGTATGGAAGGAGTTATCCCGATGAATGTTTGGCAGGACGAAGAGGTTGTTTTTGTTGTGGTAAGCTAGGGCACAATATTATATATTGTCTGCATGCTGGGCAGGGTAGTAGGGATGTTCATCCCTAGACTCAGGATAATAGTGCACCATCTCCTCTAGTACGCTCGGCCCCTCCTCAGGGCATATCATCCAGTACTGGTGGCGGTCAACGCCAGAATAGGTTCTATTCTTTACCTTCCTTTCAGGAGCAGGAAGATTCACTAGATATTTTTACTGGCATGCTTTGTGTCTTTCATTTTGATGTTTATATGTTGTTATACCCTGGGTCGAGTTTCTCTTATGTGACCCCATTAGTTGTTGTAATTTTGAGATAAATCCTAAAAAGGTCTCTGAGCCTTTCGTAGTTTCTACTCTAGAAGGTGAGTCTGTTGTTCCTAAGAGAGTCTACACAATGTTTCCTATCACTGTGCTTCATAAGGTCATATTCTCAAATTTTATACAGTTAGATATGGTTGATTTGATCTCATCCTTGGAATTGATTAGCTCAATTCCTGCTATGCATCTATAAATTATGACACCCGTGTGGTTAAGTTTCAATTTCTAGATGAGCCAGTCTTAGAGTGGTCAGATAATTCAGTATCCCCTAAGAGTCATTTTATATCCTATCTCAAGGCCAGAAAGTTGATATCTAAATATTGCATTTATCATTTAGTTTGTGTTAAAGAAACTAAGTCTGAGACTCCAACTGTTCAGTTAGTGTATGTAACTCCCCAAGATCCCATCCCAGGACATCAAACGGTGCTTAAGGCCACACGCGGCCTCAAGCTAACCCTTTAAGCCTGTCTTCACTTCTATAACTCACTATGACAATAATGATGCTATAATAAGGAAGAATAATCATGTGATAAACTTACTGGAATACAAAGAAATAATGTCCTATACAAATAAAATACTGAAATTCTGTTACTGGTAGTCTAGTTTGACAAATCCTCTACTACATATGATTGAGGAGCCATTGGGACAGATCCCCGAAATGACTCGTACTGAACTAAAAGGAAACGACCATCTATTAATAAGACAAAATCAGGGACATAGGTCCTCTAACCATGATTACTCACCAACTGCAAAAATATAGATGAAGGTATTTGAAGATCACTGTCACTGCTGAGACTGAGCACCTGAACCTACATCACGAGGAAATATAGAACACAGAAGAGTATGGGAATCAGTACTTGGGAATGTACTGAGTATGTGGGGGTGTATGCAACATTTTTAAATAATATCATAAATATAAAATAAAATCATGCATGGTGACAATAATGACTCTCTTAGCTTGAATTCCCTGAAACATAATTTCCATAATCATCAATAATAACACATGCTTCATAAATCGCATAAATCATTGGACTCAACTCAAGCTCTTTGACTCATGACTTAGACTGACTCGGTAACTCAAGGAACTTAGATCATTATGGACTTGAGATTTTCTTATAACTGACATAAACTAAACCATGTGAGCCGTATGAATTCCAACGTTTAGCCCCTTTAAGGAGAGAACCCCACATTGGCGGGAGCATCGCACTCTTGCTAGGGAGTACAACCTCAATTTCATTATAACAATCCCATACTCAGCCTTTGTCCCACAATTATCAATATCAATCCTACGGTGGCACGTAGTTTCGGGCAAATACCATATTTCTCGCTCAGTGCTAAATACTCCTCCCAGAATCAGCTTAGAATACGTTAGGAAATCTACCATAATCAATATCATCTCAAGGGTCTATCATTGATACCAAAACATAAATATATCTCATCTGTAAATCATATATAACTATGGATTCTTAACTCAACTCAAAATCAAAACAATCTTTCTCAACATCAAGTGTATTGCTCATAAAATCATGTCAAATGTCAATACTTTAGGAAGACATCAAAAGAATCATTCTTGACTTTCAGCACCAAAGATCAATATATATATATATATATATATATACATATATATATATATATATATATATATATATATATATATTCAGTAATCAAAATTTCATAGAACAGCTTGAACCGTTACACTTATCTCAAATCATTTAGAAATCATCAATACGTAATAACAATATGCATCTCATGGCATAAATCCATAATTTAAGAAATATGAAGGTAAATAAATCATAATAACAAAATTAATCAACTCAAATCTCGTAATTCATCAATAAACTAATTTGGGAGTAAACCCACTTGCAAAGATCATGAAATTCCCATAGTAAAATCAATTCTTTGGGCACAAGAATGAAAAGATATTCTTGTTCAAGCCCCACATACGTTGGATTATAAACTTGTGAATAAGAGACTTGATTGGAACTTATTTTTTGCTCTTTTAGGCTAATATTCTTGATGCCTTTGACTTGGAGAACTTAATTCTTGAACAATTTGGAGAAATCTATTGAAGATTCTTGAATTTCTTGGAGATGATTTGGATTTGGAAAAGAGAAACCCTTGTTCTCTAGATATTTCTTAGAAGAGATTGAAGACAAAACAAATGTATCTTCTCTACTTGGATATATATATATAAGACCAAAAGGGGTATAAATGACCAAAATGCCCTTTTTAAAAAGAGTTGAAAATTACTGATCAGGGTCTGTGATGGTCCGTCAGAGCAATTAACGGTCCACCAGATCGTCCGTCACTCGAGTGCCAAAATTGGGATATTCTGCCTCAACGTGATGGTTGAAGTGACAATCCATCAGGAAACTAACGGTCCACCAGATTGTCTGTCACTTGGGCGTCAGAAATGGAACATTCTGCCTCGACTTGACGGTCCATCAAATTTTTGGCGGCCCACCATTTTGGTCATCGCACGATGGACAGAAAAAGAGGTTAATGCCTTTGCTTGATAGGACAACTGACGTTTCACCAAGGACTTGACGGTCCACCAGATCGACCATCAAACTTGGGCGATTCCGACAACGCTCAGTAAAACGACCATAACTTCCTTATCCAATGTCAGATTTTGATGAAATTGGTATTGATGGAAATCTTATTCAATTATATACATGATGGAAAGTATAAATTAGAGAAATTACATAAAATATAAACATCAATCGCTTTGGAAGCAACCCCTATCCACTCAAAAGATAGATTTAGGCTTAAGAAATGATTGGGGTTTATAGTGTAGTAAATAAGTTTTCTTTTATTTTTAGAAGATCTCCCAGGGGTACCTCCCGATAGGGAGATATAATTTGGGATTTAACTTTTTCCCGATACTCAGACTATTTCCATCCCTCTATATCGTAAGGTCATGCCAAACTTAAGGAGTTGAAAGAGCAACTCAAAGATCTTTTAGATAAAGGTTTCATAAGGCCCAGTGTTTCTCCATGGGGAGCTCCCATCCTATTCGTGTGAAAGAATAATGGTTCTTTATGTATGTGCATTGACTATAGTTAGCTAAATAAGGTCACAGTCAAGAACAAATATCCCCTTCCTAGAATTAATGACTAGTTTGATCAACTACAAGGTGTGAGTTGTTTCTCAAAGATAGACCTTAAATCCGGCTATCATCAGCTTAAAGTAGGGGAGTATGATATTCCAAAGACTATCTTTAGAATTTTTTATGGTCATTTTGAGTTTTTAGTCATATCTTTTGGGTAAACCAATTCTCCAGCAGCTTTTATGGACCTCATGAATTAAATGTTCAAACAGTACCTATATATGTTTGTCATAGTACTCATAGATGATATTTTTGTATACTCCTATAGTGATGATGACCATGCAGATCATCTTAGAATTGTCTTGCAAACCATTAGAGATCATAAATTGTATGCCAAATTCAGCAAGTATGAATTTTAGCTAATATCTGTAGCCTTTCTTGGTCATATTGTCTATGTTGATGGCATTAGAGTTGATCCCTAAAAGATAGAAGTTGTTAGAAATTGGCCTAGACCTATCTCTCTGTTATACATTAGAAGTTTCTCGGGTTTGGCTGGATTTTACCACTATTTTGTTAAAGGTTTCTCAACTATTGCATCCCTTATATCTAGACTGACCTATAAGAAAGATAAGTTCTTGTGGTCAAATTCTTGCGAGAAGAGTTTTCAGGAGTTGAAGACTCGACTCACTTTAGCCCCAGTATTAGCGTTACCTAATGGTAAGGATAGTTTTGTAGTGTATTATGATGCCTCTAGAGTTGTTTGGGTTGTGTGTTGATGCAAATAGGTAAGGTCATAGCCTACAACTCTAGACAGTTGAAGCGTTATGAAAAGAATTACCCAACCCATGATCTCGATTTAGCTATTATGGTTATTGCCTTAAAAATCTGGAGACACTATCTGCATGGTGTTCATATTGATGTATTCGTGGACCACAAGAGCTTGCAGTATGTGTTTACACAGAGAGAGTTGAATCTCTATCAGAGAAGGTGGTTAGATTTACTAAAAGATTATGACATGAGTGTATTATATCACCCGGACAAGGCCAATATAGTGTGAGATGCCCTTAGTAGATTATCTATGGGCAGTGTTTCTCATATGGGGAAAGATAAGAAAGAGTTAGTATGAGAAATTCATCATTTGGCTAGATTGGGTGTTAGGTTGCTTGACTCAGCTGAGAGTAATATTTGGGTTCAGAGTAATTCCGAATCTTCCCTAGTTTTGGAAGTGAAAGAAAGCAAGATATGGATTCTAGTTTGGTCAAACTGAAGGAGTCGGTTAAAGACCAAAAGGTAGAGGTTTTCTCCCAAGGGGCAGATGACGTGTTAAGATACCAAAATAGAATGTGTGTTTCTTGTGTTGATGATTTGAGGTAAAGAATTATGGCAGAGGAGCATGTTGCGTGATATTCTATTCATCCAGGTGCTACCAAGATGTACCGTGATTTGTGAGAAATCTATTAGTGGAATGATATAAATAAAGATATAGCCGAGTTTGTAGCGAAGTGTGCAACTTATCAACAGGTTAAGGTAGAGAACCTAAGACTTGGTGGTATGTTACAAGAATTTGGTATTCGAAATTGGAAGTTGGAAGAAGTGAATATGGATTTTGTGACTGGATTACCCCTTTTACGTCAACGTCATGATTCGAAATATGTCATTGTAGATCTATTAACTAAGTTTGTGTATTTCTTGGTAGTTCATACATCTTATGCAACCGAGGATTATGCTAAGTATTATATTCAAGAGTTAGTTAGACTGCATGGAGTTCCCTTGTCTACCATCTCGGATAGGGGTACTCAATTTACTTTCCAGTTTTGGAGATCTTTTCAGAAGGGTCTTGGTACCCAAGTTCATCTTAGTTCTGTATTTCATCCGCAGATAGATGGTCAAGCAAAGAGGACCATCCAAATTCAAGAAGATATTTAAGGGCATGTGCTTTTGATTTTAAAGGTAGTTGGGATGAGCATTTTCCATTGATTGAGTTTTCTTATAACAATAGTTATCATTCTAGCATTCAGATGGCCCCGTTTGAGGCTCTTTATGAGAGGAGATATAGGTCACCCATAGGTTGGTTTAAAGTGGGTGAGGCCACTTTGTCTGGTCCTGATGCAGTGTTTGAGGCAATGGAGAAAGTCAAGTTGATTTGAGAAAAGTTGAAAACATCCAGAGTCATCAAAAATCATATCAGATGTGAGGAGAAGAGATCTTGAGTTTGAAGTTGATGATTTAGTATATCTGAAGATTTCACCCTTGAAAGGGGTTAAGAGATTTGGCAAAAAGGGGAATCTTAGTCCACGTTAAGTTGGCCCATATAGAATTCTGAGTTGCGTTGGGAAAGTAGCTTACAAGATTGAGTTTCCCATAAATTTATCAGTTGTTCATCCTGTATTCCATGTCTCTATGATTAAGAAGTATATCGGTGATTCCACTGTTGTAGTTCCTTTAGAAAGCTCAGATATTCAGAAGAGTCTTTCATATGAAGAGATTCCAGTTGAGATTTTAGACCATTAGATCCGTAGACTAAGGAACAAAGAAGTTCCCTGGGTCAAAGTTCTTTGGAGGAATCAGTCTGTTGAGGATGCCACTTGGGAAGCGGAAGCAGATATACGAGCCAAGTACCCTCATCTCTTCTCCATAAACTCAGATTTAGGCCAAGGAACTTTTCTTCATTGATTCAGTTCCTTTCTAATCATATGTATTCAGCTATATAGTTGTCCTTTTTATGAGTTCATGCACTCGCAGATTAGCTTAGAAGTTCAAGATGATTTAGATTTAGTTACTAAGTTAATTTCAGCTTAGCATATGATCTTGTATCCCCAGATTCCTCAGTACTCTTAGCCTAACTAGAAATATTTAAGGACGAATGTTCCCAAGGGGGAGATATTGTAAGAGCCCGCACAATTTTCGACGTCTAAGTCCTTTTAAAGCATGTCAAGAGAAATCTCACACTTAGAAAATTTGGCTAAGTGTTGGGACTTAGTCATTTTCAAGGCCTCCGAACTTTGAAGATTTTATTTATGACCTCCCCGACCTTAGTTTGTCAATTTTTAAATTAATTCATGATTAGGGTCACTTTTAGGTCATCTCGGGTGAGTTTCAGAATTTTTGGACTAACGTAAGGGCGAGTTTGGATATCCAAACCAGTGAGGGGTTGAGATGGCCCTGCACCGCAAGGTCCAGTCAAACCAATTGGGTTTCAATTCACGATAGGTAACGCGATCGCTGCCCAGTTCAGAAAATTTTTTATTATGAGTTTTGAGGGCCATTTGAGTCATTTCCCACTATTTATTAGCCCCAAAAACATGAGATTCAGCCCTCTAAAGCCAAATTATAGTCACTCTCTCTCAATTTCCTCAAGAACAAGTATTAGGGTTCCAATTCAAGATTCCAAATTACAAGAGATTTCACAATTTATCCTTCAAATTAATCCAAGAATCAAAGTCCCCAATCCAAGACTTTCAAGAATCTACGTTCAAGAACACAATTAGAGTCTCAAAAGCAAGTTGTTCATCTAGTTCATCATCTAAAGGTATATGGGGTTTGAACAAGGATAATTCTTTCATCCTTGTGCAAAAAGGTTAATTTTAATTATGAATTTTCTAAAATATATATGATTTTCCATGAAATTTAAGTTGAGATTTATACCCATTGTTGAAATTTGCATGATTATGAGATTTCCTATGATTTAAGAATTAAATTACATGACTATGCTTATATTTCCATGCATATTGCCAAAATTTCCAGATTTTAAGGCGATTTGTAAATGCTTACATTACCAAGTATGAATTTTGAGATGTTTTAACATGAGATTGATGATTGGATCATTAGACCCCAATTAAATATTATTGTTGAAGACTGTTTGTACTATGAGCACCCTATGATGAGATTATCCACAGATTTTGATAAAGATTTAACCTTTTGGTCCTAAGCTAAAGATAAAGAAATCCACTTCACAGATTCAGACTGATAGATGTAGCTCTATAGATTTACAACTGGTTTTATTATAAACCATTAGACTATTTTAAAAGTGAATTTCCAATGAGATGAGCAAGACAAATAAAAAGAGAGTAGTATTTAGCACCGAGGTGGGTATGATTCCAAGGTCTCATACCCTAGAACTACGTAGCCAATATAGGTACAAATTAGCAGATTATTCTCACTTCTACGTGGATGACTTAGATGTGATTAATTAGCTCAGGTTATACTCTCTGGCAAAAGTATGACACCTCTCCCCAAAATGAGGTTTCATCCTTAGGAGGACAAAATGTGGGACTCTCTCCAACGTGGGTAAGAAGTTGTATTCCATGTACCTCACATGGTTTATATTGGTTAAGAGAACCTCCCAAATAGAAAAACTTTTAGAAAACTAAGTGTAAAGGCTCACAACTTCATTTTAGATTTGTACTTTACAGAAAGAATTTTAGTTACAAGATTTCATCTTTCAGATTTAAGAGTGAGTCCTTCCTATACTTAGACAATATGATTTAAAGAGAGAATATAAGTACATCTTTTAGAACTAAATGTTATGAATCACAAGATTTATAAAATATGACTTACTTCTTACTATTTCAGTATTTCAAATATTCCAGGTTATGAGAGTCATTTAATTCTGTATGCATGATATTTTCTTTAATTTGTGATGATACTATTTATTTATGCATTTACCCTCATATATTCAATACATCCTCAAAGTGTTAATCCACATATATGTCTATGTGCTACATTGTCTCATAAGATAGGTTCAGATGCTCAGTCTCAGCAGTGAGAGTGACTTTCAAGCATCTTATCTACATCCCTGCAGTTGGTGAGTCCTCATATTTTGATGACCTACTTTCCAGCTTTCCCATCTTCATAGCATTTGATTTATTATTTTTAGTTTAGTTTGAGTCAGTTGGGGGTCTGTCCCAATGACTCTTTATATCTTTAGCAGTAGAGGCTTATTGGACTATCAGTTGATTTGTCTAGACTTTTTAGTATTTGCTATTCAGATAGAGTTTTCAAATTATTTTTTAGTTGAGTATGTCATAATATGGTGTCATTGCTTGACTAGTTTATCTTGAAGTAAGTTCTAGACTTAGTAGAAGGTTCAAAGGGTTAGCTTGGGGCTATTCGTATCCTTGAGCACCGTGTGACATTTTGAAATAAGATTTTAAGGCGTTATATTTCATATCAAATTTCTCTTGAGCATTCATTTTATAGCATTTATGTCTGAAATGTCTGTACTAATGATTAACATATCATCCACATACAAACAAATAATGAGTTCATAATTTGGAGTGTCTTTAATGTAAATACATTTATCACATTTATTTATCTTGAACCTGTTTTCCAACATGATTTGGTCAAACTTCGTATGCCATTGTTTAGGTACTTGTTTTAGTCCATATAGAAGCTTAACAAGTTTACACACCTTATTTTCTTTTGATGGAACCACAAACCTAAGAGTTGTTCTATTTAGATTTCTTCCTCCAATTCTTCATTCATGAATGTTGTTTTTACATCCACTTGATGGATTTCAAGACTATATACTACCGCCAAGGCAATTAAAATCCAAATTGTTATTATCATTGTTGCAGGTGACTATGTATCAAAGTATCAAGACCTTCTTTTTGTTTAAAGCCTTTTACAACAAGTCTTGACTTGTATTTTTCAGTAGTACCATCAGGTTTTATTTTCCTTATGAAGATCCATTTAGAACCTAAAATTTTATTTCATAGAGGAAGATTAACCAACTCCCATGTATGGTTGCTTAGTATTCAATCAATCTCACTATTGATTGCCTCTTTCCAAAAAGATGAGTTTGAAGACATCATCGCTTCTTTAAATGTTTGAGGCTCATTTTCAAAGACAAACAAAGTTGACGTTCTTTGACGTGTACTACGTGTTGGATTCTCATCATTATGTACATCCTCACTTGTTTCATCTCAAGGTCGTTTAGAACCTTCACTGGAATATTCATGTCTTATTTTATACGGATAAATGTGTTGAAAGAATTCAGCATTGTCTGATTCAATTAACATATTTTCATTGATATCTAAATGTTCGGATTTATGAACCAAAAACTGGCATGCTTTATTACTTTTAGCATATCCTATGAGCATGAAGTCCACCGTTTTAGATCCTATCTTTACCTTTTTAGGCATAGGAACTTGGACCATCGCTAGACACCCCCACACTTTCAAATATTTCAAGTTGGGTTTCCTTTCTTTCCATTTTCATACGGACACTCTATGGAGTATTCGGTTAGCTGTAACGATAAATTCCCCCCGCAAGTTTTGTGGTAAACCTGAACTTATAAGTAAGGCATGTATTATTTCCTTCAAGGTTTGGTTTCTCCTTTCCACAATTCCATTTTATTAAGGTGAATATGGGGTCATAGTTCGATAGTCAATCCCATTCTCTACACATATTTCTGCAAAGGCAGATTTATATTCTCCGATCCTATCACTTCTTATAATTTTAGTCTTTTTCTCTAATTGATTTTCAACTTCTGTTTTATACTGCCTAATCACATCTGTTGCTTCATCCTTACTATTTAGCAAATAGACATAACAGTATCTAGTGAAATCTTCAATAAAAGTTATAAAATACTTTTTCCCACCACGAGATGGTTTTGACTTCACATCACAAATATTAGTGTGGATTAAGTCAAAGGGACTGGAATTTCTTTCAACGGACTTATACGAATGCTTAGTATACTTTGATTTCACATAAGTGTGACATTCTGATTTATTGCACAGTCGAGTTATATAAATGCTTAGTAGAATTTCCTTTTAACCTTCTTTTCGCAGCTTTGTTGCCTTCTTCACTACGCATCTCACTAAAAGATCTTCGACTGTCATCTTCTTCCTCTTATGTTTGAAGTAGTTCTTAAAGCCCTTCCAAATATGTGATAACTTCTTTATTATTTCCACGACTTGAAATTCCTCGTTCACGATCAAACCTACAATAAAGTTATGCCTCGTGGATGATAACTTGCAGTTCCTGGACTTGACAACAAAATTATTGTAAATCATTTTAAACTCAAGGAATCTTGCAATGAAGAACTTTTTGTTTTCAGCATCCTCAGTCTAGTATTTTCTTTCTAGCATACATAACAATTCTTTTTATGTCTTCATTCTACTACAAACATTGTATAATTCATCTTAGAGTCCATTTAGAATGTAATTCCTGCATAGGAAATCAGAGGGTTTCCACTCCTCCATAAAGATAAAATTTCTCCTGGTTCGAAGTTTCTTCAGGCACCCTTGGAGCTTCTTCAGATGTAAATCATTGAAGACACAAAGTTTTAAGGTAGAAGAACATCTTCTATTGCTACCTTTTGAAATAAACACTCGTGAATTTTTGGGATTTCTCCGCTAGTGCCATTGCCTATGGAGCACTCATACGACTCATTGTGGCAACAGTAGTTTCTGCCACAGTCGTTGTAGTATCATGCATATAACTGTCTATAGTCATTTTCCTATCACAAAAAGATAGTTAATTTTAGTATATAAAAATACTACTTATAAGTTGTAGCAACTTTAAACACCCCTTTTTTCTAGTTTAATGATGATTTTTTATGACTTATAATCGTCAATTGAGTGATCTTTAACTTGTGATGAAGGTTTTATTTCTTCAAACCACTAACTATGTTCAAATGGAGTAGAAAGATTAAAGCTTTAATCTCTAGAAACCAAGCAATACAGATTCTGAAAATTAGTTATTTCCTTAAGATAGTTGTCTTTGGGTACAAAAAAATTGTATTTCAGCACAACAACTTCAACACAAGTTCAAGTATAAAATAAGAACACTTATGAAGTTATTCAACACCTCCAACACAACGCAAGATCAAAAGGACCTTTCAAAGAAGTGTGTTTTCAGAAAATTAGAAGAAACAGAAAAAGGCCAAGTCCTCAAAATTTATGGAGTGTTCTTAAGTAAATAATTCCCCTCAAGTACCTAAGATTACGGAATTTTCCTCCTAT
Source organism: Capsicum annuum (assembly GCF_002878395.1). Taxonomy (NCBI): domain Eukaryota; kingdom Viridiplantae; phylum Streptophyta; class Magnoliopsida; order Solanales; family Solanaceae; genus Capsicum; species Capsicum annuum. The sequence goes on from NW_025820315.1 coordinate 2,940,024, forward strand.
GATAAAATCGCATAACAATCCGACTGTAGTGGTACCTCAAATGAACGGATTATCTTCAAACTCACTCAACCATTAGATGATCACATGGAGTATTTTGAAGACAAGAAGTATTTGGAAAATAAAAAAATATTCATACTCAAACCTTTGGAAAAATACAGGTTTATACAACCATCAAGTGCCTCTTCCGAAAGGAGGTAATGGTTCATTCGAAAAGTGTATCCTTTGAAACAGTCATGTGTATTCATTGAATTATTGTATTTTTTTTGTATAGTCACAACCATTCTAATAGATATTTCCCAAATCAATTTGTTATTTCATCGAAGAGTTGCATCCCTTCCAAAGCAGCATTTTGCATTTTTACAGTTTCTGCACTGCATGCATATATGTTAATGGAGGTACAAAACTGTAACATTTTTCTTTTGGATTTTTAGGACTGCATTGGATTTCTTCCCAAATAAATTTTGGCCAAAAAGCTAATCTCATCGATTGATCATTTGACAAATCTAAAATCCAAATCCAAATCAATATTCAAAGCCGAAGCCGAAGTCGAAGCCAAGTGAGCGGCGATGATGACGGCGTGAGGCACCTCTTGGTTCTTTCATCACTTACCACATGGAGTAAGTGTTCCTTAATATAAATACTTGAAAGTTTCCTTCTCCCAAAAATGTGGGAGAATTAGTAGACTTTCCATTTTTTTAGTACACTTTCCATTTTTGAGTGTTATCTCAATTTTGTCCTTCACTTGGTTCCCTCCATTTTCCATTCACACTTTTAATCTTGAACCCAAAAATATGTTATGATCATTTTAATTGATTGTAGTAAGCATATTATGATATAATAGTGTTTTCAATAGTATGAGAAACAACAACTTTCAAATTTTAGAACTATGGGCTTTTTTCGGCCGTTTAAATCTTTATTTTGGAAATTTTCCCGACTATTAGTATAATTTTTGGATAGAAGTAATGGAATGGTATTACTATTAGTAACATCTTTTAGGTGATGAGATATTAATGTTTAGCTCTAAGACTAAAATTTGGTGATTTGGGACTTGATCCCGAATTGTACAATTGACCTTGTTAATTAGTATTTTTGCGTAGACTAAGACCATTGGAGGTTGTTTGCTTGGTATCATATTTGTTACAAGGTTGGGGAACTTGTTGCTGGCGAGGTAAGTAAGACATTAAGCATTGGTGATTGCTTTTCAAACCTTATTTTAAAATATATTTTTCTACCTAGTCCACGTGTTAGGACAAGACTGTTCTTGGGAAAAACAGTGGTCTTTGATCAAATTCAGATATGTATTTCTTAAATTATATTTAGAATTATTTATTAGTGATTTATGAGATGTAATTAGGGTGTTATATATCTTTGCTTCACTTTCATGATGTAGTTACTAGGGGAATACATAGTTTCCATAGTATATTAGGGTTTGTAATGACCCAAGACTACCATCTAGTTGTAACACGATTCTTGGAGTCACAAATTGGCCCCGAGCTAAACCATTTCCTGACATAAATATATGAATACTAACATTAAGTTAACAAACTTGATAAGGAAGCTGAAAATCTGAAAAATTTAATTAGATGGCGTGCAATAATGAGTCAATATGAGAAAAAACTTAATTAAAGCCATAAAGGTTAAAACTGACATATAACTATATGGAAGCCTCTATTAAGATGAGTTACTGGGATAGTTCCTCAGCTAATGTTAACTATCTAGAACTGAAATAAAAATATAAAGAAGATACTAGAAACTAGCCCTCATATGAGAGGTCTCAACAGCTCTGCTGTTTATATGGTAGGATATCATACTAATTGAAAGCTGGATGTTGAATGTAATAACATATGTTATATGGCAATACAATGCAAAAGAAATTATATCGATAATACTTTGAATGTCCTGAGCATGTGAGATATGTGTGATCAAATATAAGCTGAAAATGTTGAATGTAACTTGATAAACATAATATGAAACTGAGACATGCATACTAATACAATGAATAAGTAATAAAAATGTTGTAGTATGATAAGCTAAAAAGATTACATACAAGGTCTTATGAATATCAAAATCTGAATTGTGGACTATGGGAGTTATTGTTAACTGATATAATATTATTTGAGCTAATTGGGGTCCAATATGTAACACCAACTAGAACGGTTCTTTGTACCTTACCTAGAGTATGAACACTAACTGATGTGGTTCCATTAAATGATATTCAAATAACTATGGTTTCAAGCCTAGTCTGATGGGTGACCCTTTAGAACTTATGAAGCCATCGTAGTTCTAGGAGTTAGGGCTTCTACTAAGGGTGAGCCTTCATACTTGTGTCCTCTTGGTATAAGTGCTACTCTAAACTAAATACCAATTGATAGCTGGATAGTTCATTTAGAATGAATGACTGAAAAGCTCATAGTACTGATATTTGAGTCTAAGGTAGTTGACACTTTACCTAAAAAGAAGTCTAGATTATATAAACATGGAGGACTTAGTATTCATTAACATATGCATGAAATCCTAGGTCACCAAGTGTTCATAAACTTCCATATCTGAAGAATACAAGTACAAATAGAAATTCTATAATTTGAATGTAGTAAGGAATTCCATAACTAAAGTCTAAAAGCAATATTTTATCAACATAGTTATAGTTCATAGTCATGAGTATGTAAAGTTGCTCAAATTTAGGGAAAACATATATTCAAGGTTTAGTCAAAGAAAGAAACTAAAATATAATGGAATTCACACTTTTCATAAAAATCCTAGGCTTACAGAGTAAATTAGTCTGAGATTCTTAAATAATTGTAGGACTCTATGGGTGAAAGGGAACCCAATGATGAGATTCCATGTACGTGTAGATGAAAACCCTGGTAAATCCTTTGAATTTGGAGTTTGAGATTGAAGAACCCTAATCTGCCCGAGAGAAAAAAGAAACGCTTATTTTCTCTCAAAGTGTCAAATGTTTTTCTGAGTGATGAGGGACTTAGGCTAATGTTAAACTTAATAACCAACCTTTGAATAGCTTACAAAATTTAGTTTCGGAGTTTAAATAGAGCAAAAAAATTGGATCACCCTTATAATACATAACTCAAAAAGCTACAAAACTTGATGAACGAACCATCCCACAATCATGGGACCCACCTATGATTGTGGGTGGTACTAGTGCTTTGGTGGCTGAATTGAGGCTCTCTACACTTCATCAAATGGGTTATGATACAACTATAAGGACCCACTCATGATCATACCTTTGTTTGTAGGTTTAAACTCCAAGATAAATTAGCTTTAGGACTTTTGACGTACCTTAAATAATAGTTTCTAACAAAGATCATGGTACCATATGTTGTTGGGAGGTATATTTTTCATCTTGCAGTTATTTGGGGATATTTCATATGGACGTACACATGGTAATGTCGTACAATATATCCACGAACCTACCATGGCTCATGGGATCTCACTACTGGATAGTACTTCACTAAAATGGCCATAAATCTTCACTCCACAACTAAATTAACAAAGTATTAGATGATTAAAAAAATTAAAGACCTTTCATTTTGTAGGTCTTGAGATCAAAAATACTTTGAATCTAGGAGTTATGCTCATTTGAAATTGACTATAGAAAGATTCTTCACAAGAAATCAACCGGTTAGGAAGCTTTAAACTTGGATATGAGCGAGGAGTTACTTGTGGCCTTAACACATGCCTAAATAACTTATCGTACACCTCAAATGTGATGTTTAATTCCACATGTACTTGAAGCAAGGTTCTAGTCTTAGTCCATAAAGATAACTAGTAGAATTTCAGCATTTTCTATGTCAACTTGATCAATGGTGCAAATAACAATGAGAAACCCTCGACAAACCTCCTATAGTACACGACTATGCCCGTAAAGCTCCTAATATTGGATGAAGTAATGGGAATAGGACAATGCTTCAGAATATCTATCCTCTGAGGTCTACATACACACCTTTACTATAAACCACATGACCTAGAAAGGCAAAAGACATCAACCGAATATCACAGTTGCGAATTACGCGAAAAAACTAATGATCCTTGAGAGTCTACAACACTATTCTTAAATGGCCTGTGTGATCCTCTTAATTTTTATAATAAACAACTATGTCATCATAATCACAATGAAAAATATGTCTAAATACTGACTGAAGTCCTTGTTCATTAATTCCATAGAATTTGTAGGAGCATTTGTTAGTATAAAAGACATAACTAAAAACTTGAAGTGGCTATACTAGGTCCTGAAATTAGTCTTCAGGATGTCACTCACCTCGACCTTAAGCTGATGTTATCCAAATTTGAGGTTTATTTTTTAGAAAAAAAAAGAACCCTGAAGTTGGTCACATAGGTTATAAATCTTAGGAATAGAATACTTATTCTTGATGGTAACCTTGTTCAACTTGTTTTAATACATACACATTGTGAGAGTACTATCCGTCTTTATTATAAATAAAACTAGAGCACCCCATGGATAAACACCGTGCTTAATAAAACCTTTATCTAAGATATGTTTGAGTTCTTCCTTCAACTATTTAAGCTCTGTTAGAGCCATTACAAATGGATTAATAAAAATGGGCTGGGTATATGGGATAAGGTCTATCTTGAATTCATTGTCCCTATCAGGAGGAACTCAATGTAGATTCATCAGAAAAACTTCAAGAAACTCATTAATTACTTAAACATACTAGAAATTTGGGATCTCAAATTCGGATTCCTTAAAATGAACTAGATAATAGATATACACTTTAGAGATCAATTTTTTGGCCTTGAGATTGGGAATAAAATGACCTCTATGTACCACTGGACTACCTTTCCACTCAGAGACTGACTCGTTAGAAAACCAAAATTTCATAATTCGGAGTTCGACAATCAATAGAGGGATTAGATAAATGGAACCAATCCATACCATGGTTGACATCAAAGTCATTCTTATCTAAATCGATTAAATATACTAATGTGACCCTATAAAGGACTATAATAGGGAGATTTTTTAATACTCTTTTAGCAGTAACTGACTCTCTAATAGGAGTAGAAGCTAAAAAATGGTCAAGAAAGACTTTTAGGACTAAAATAAATTCATAATAAATAGAGTTATGAAAGATATCTTGGATCCCAAATCTAACAAGGCAGTATCATCAACATAAAAGAATCAAAGCATACAAGTGACCATATTAGGGGACCTTTTGTAATACCCCGCGTTTACTTAGAGTAATCTAAGTCCTAATACATGAGTATTCATATATAAAATTTTTGAAATACTCATTATTTATCAGTTTAGGGCTTGCCATTGTGTAGGAAATTAAATTAGCTTTTCAACAATATAAAATTCACCCAAATTCGATAACCGGGTAAGAAGTTATGGTGATTTTAAGTTTCAATCGTTAAACACCATTATTTTAACCCTTAGCGCAACGCGGAGCCAGCCAAAATGATAATTTGCAAAAACCAGTAGGCCTCCACGATGTTGGCGCATCGCGCCATAGGCTCAATTCAGAATTGTCAATTTCTAATGATCCCATGTGATACCACCGCATCGCGGTGAGATTTCAGGTTGCGAACAAGGTGGCAAAATGATTGCACCATATCTCGCCACCGTGTATTTTTCCAATTGTCCAATTTTAGTGACACGACACGATAGCTCCACATTGCGCCAGCCCATAAAATTAGAAATTTTTCAGTAATTCCAAGTTTTAAATTTGAGGGCATTAAAGTCTTTTTCCCCTCACCCCAGTCAGCCTTTAACACAAAATCCCCCCTAATTAACCTATTACTTTATTATTAAATCTATTTTCCCCCAAATTCAAGATATTTCTCTCTAAAATACAAACCCTAGCTCTCATGAATCAAGGTTAATCCCAAGAACTTCTCCAAGAACTCATCAGATTAAGGTATGTTAGATGTTTATCTATGGATTCCTTTCATCCATGTAGTACAAGTATCTTATTTAAATTATAAATTTTTGATCTTTGTAAGTTTATTAATTTTAAATTGTGATTTCACCCATGAACCCTCATGTACTATTGATTTTATACCATGATTCAATGAATTTATTGTTGTTACTCAATCCTCCATGTTTTAATATTATTATTTATTGAATTAAACCAAGGTTTATACTATTATGTTGAGTTCATGCTATTTCTATAAGTTCCATGACATTCCTATGATTGTTTTAAACCATGAACTACAAGTGTTTGATAAAATACCTGCAAAAGGTATTGATCTAATAAAAGCCTTCATTCTTTGTCCCCCAAGCTTTAATGTCCTTTTTACCATTGTTGTTTTGAGTCGTAGGGGTATTGGATACCCGAAAACTATAGCTGTCTATGTAGTCTAGTCTAAGTACATTACAAAATATTCTTCAGAACATACTATGAGTATTATCAGAATAGTAAGATATCAGTCAGTTAAACTCTGAACAGTCTACTATTTTAGTTTCTTTCAGTTTGGAGTAGGATTTATCACCGAACAAGTATAGGGATTGTGGCTTCCTCGCCAGATAGGCAGAGTCGTTAGTAGCATTCCCTATACTCTAAAACTATGTAGCCATTATAGGATATGAGAATTCACCATCATATTAGGTTTAACTATCTCGCGGGGGTCACTAATCAGTTCAAGCTTCACACCCTTAGTCCTTTGAACATTATATCAATTTAGTAGATCCACATAGTCAATGTTAGTACCTGTGCCATGGTATTAACACCCTTCTAACTGGGGTTATAGGTTGGACCCCGATTAGCTTAGATTGGGGCATATCGGTTAGTTGATACCTCTCATAATCTCAGATACAGTCTCAGTTATAGTCCAGTTCAGTTATTCAGTCTTATTGTTGTTTGACCAAAGCATATAGATTTCAGTTATTACAGTATTTCAATTTGCAGATTTTACTCAATTCATGTAATATGCTTGATCATGTATCCTCAGTTACTATAGATTTTCACTAATCTTTAGTATTTACTGATTTTCATGCATACTCAGTATTTATAGATTTCCATACTATAGATTTTATGCATCCAATTCAGTACTCCATGTTTTACATGTATATTCAGATAGTTATTATTTGTGCTCATGACACCATGCATTTCAGCCTACCTCATTTAGCATACCAGTACATTCAAAGTACTGATCACATACCTTTTATTTTGTGCTATGATGTATTATATCATAGGTTTTAACGCTCAGTTCCCGATTCATGATTAGACTTATCAGATCCCCAACAGTAGTAGTGGTGAGTCCTCATGCTTTGAGGATAGGCTTACTTTATTTCATGTCTTAGTTTAGTAGTTAGTTGGAGTTAGTTGGGGCCTATCTCATCAACCCACAGTCGTTTAGTTTTAGAGGCTTATCAGACATTTTAGTTAGTTATCTAGTTTATCAATATTTTTATCAAATTCGGTCATTTATTTCTATTAACTCATATTTCAGTTTTGAATTCAGTAAATAATAGCTTATGGCATGTCAGTATTCTTCCACATTTATGATCATGTTATCCAGTGCTCATAGTAGGTACCAGCTCATGGGTTAGCTTGTAGTCCCTTGGGACTGTAAGCACCATGTGATGGCCAGATTGTGCTCTCAGGGCGTTACACCTCTCCTACTCCCAATAAGAAAAAAGAGCACAAAACCTATTCTAATATTAACCACCATAAATGTTGGATGAAGTACCCTACTACTGACTATTGTCCTACCTTAACTTGTGACCTGGTTTACCATATCTAAAACAACCTTCTTTGCAAGCCAAACACTCACCTAATGATTCTTACCACACTTTTTATAGGCTAGGTAGATACATTCCCTACTGATACTATGTTATCTAGGTGTTGATGCCCAACACCATTGCACTTCTTTAGTGTTGGCACGCAGGCTGAAAATGATATAGGTGCTGGCGAATAGTTCTAAACTATGAGTAATTTCACCACTTGACCTGCGTTGATTGTACTCAAACTGCTCTATCCTAGCCTTCCTAGTCTCTCACTCCTTCTCCTATTACTTTTTTGCCTCAATCTATTTAGAATGGGTTATTATTTGTAGATATCCATATCCCTAATGAACATGACAATCCTACACTCATTGACTACTAATTCAGATGCACCAGTAACTACTTACTTTTATATAGGCTCTTGGATTAAACACTATTTGTAGAGAATACCTCAAAAGATAAGTGAATTTGAGGGCATATTCCTTCACTAACATAGATCCCTTCTTGATATTTATGATTCCTCTACCTTAGCTTCCATCATCTCATGAGAAAAGAACCTATCAAGAAAATCATCCTTAAACACACCTCAATCAATCAAAGTTTCATTCCTACATATATTGTTCTTCTACTACTTAAACCAATCACGAGCAATACCTATCAAGTTATATAATAACAACTCCACACTTTCTACCTTAGTTATATGTATGACCTGGGTAAAATTTTATGTCTCATCAATAAAGTGTTGTGGATTTTCACACCATCACACTAAAAAAAAACTCAGGAAGTTCATCTTCCTGAAGTTTAGACCCTGGTTGTAGCTAAGTTTCCTATTTGATGTATTGGGGACACATCTTGTTAAGTCATCTGTAAGTCATATCTAGAACCAACACGGATAACACTCAAACTACAACTCTCATGTGAGAATATAAGTAATCGTTGTCAATATATAACCTAACTAGGTTGCGGTCGAATCCCACAGGGAACAATGCGAGTGGCGATTAAACTAATTTGAAACTAAAGCTATAAGTTGAATTCAAACAAATGATACGAAAAGATAGAACGGGGATTTTAGAGATTAGCAAATAATTGTTGGTCACTTAAGGTTCTGTGTTTGTAATCAAGAGTTTATGGAAAACCAGAATTATGTTCACTATGGGTTTTGGTACTTGACAGATGCTAATAGTGATTCAAGATTCTCACGATAGGTAGGAACAATAGATTTTCTTTATTGAAGTTATGCCTAAATGTCTCTCAACCTACTTAAGCATTTAATTACCTAATCCTCTTAGACTTAAGGAATTTATATTCACTGACCAGACTTCACCTCAGGTTAATTAACCTTGTTGCAATGTCAATTATTAAATGGAAGGTTGGTAGCTTCCAAGTCCCTGTCAATAATTCACTTCCTACTATAGTTGATTTCTTGTATCAAGCAAATCAAAGCAGGTCCTATCTATCTTTTGCAACCAATAGACAATAATTAAAACCTTAGAATTATCAAGGAGACCTATTACCTTTAGAGTCTTGAACACTTAGAAACTTACAAAAACATAACCCATAGATCCCTTAATTCGGGTTAAAGGGATTTAGCCACTCATAATTTAATAATCGATACAACACGTTGAATTCATAATTTGAAAGATGAACTTACAGCAAGATGAATCGCAATGAGTGTTTCTCAGATTAGATCAAAGTAAAAATCCCAAAATATTGATGATAATCTCTTCAAAGTTAATTGTTTTATTCGAGCCAAGAAACTAGAGAGAAAATAACAAAATACGTGCATTCCAAAATAGGTTAAGAATGTCGAGTACTAGCCCATAAGAAAACCCTAAACAATACATTAAATATTTCACCCTAATTATGCTTACAAAATCACAGAGTTAGTTAATTTCTCAGATAGGTGACGACATTTTGTGATGCCTTATCAGGAGTCTGATGACTTATCACAGATGTCGCCAGCTCTTCTTCTCTTTTGGCATTCGCTGCCTTAGGTTGATGATGAAGCATGATGGCTTATCAGATATTTGATGACTTATCACAGATGTCGTCGATGATTTACTTTAGCTCTCATGTTTTGCCTTAGGCTAACGATGATCTTGATGGCTTATCACAACTCTGACGGCTTATCACATGTCGTCGTCACTTCTTCCAGCTGAATTCCATTCTCTATTTAAGGTTGATGATAAAGTTGATAACTTATTAGAGTGCTGATGACTTATCGTGGATGTTGTCAGCTACACTTCTCTTCTATTTGCTTTAGATTTCAACTTTTTTACTTCCATCATTGTTGGTTCTCTTGCCTCTTGGCTTCCACTACAAAATCAAAGATAAAATAATCAAAAGCAACAAAAGTTTCTTACGACTTTGCAATTATTCTCAGTTAAAAGCCTCAAATGTGTTACCATATGCTCACACATCAACACCCTCAACTTAAAAAAATTGTTTGTCCTTAATAAACTAAAGCACAACCAAGAGACTACAAAGTACATTCAGCAGTCAACCATCCATATTATCTCAAAACATCTTCACCATCTCCAAGGTCAATCAATTCCAAATCAACTATGTATGCTACTGAAGAACAACAATGGGACACACAGGAATCAAGATATGGCATCAATTTAGCCACAAAAAACATGCATGTATAAATCTTACACTATCAAAATAAGTTAGCAACTAGCAACATAACCAGTGTGCCATCACTACAAAGAAGTCCCACTTAAATTATATCAGGCCTTACATATGTAACCATGGGGACAATCACCAGACACTCACTCTCAGAATGAAGTTCCAATCAATGCATACAGAATACCATAGACTTGCCCTTATTTTCATTACCAAGACTTTCAGACAGGTTAGCTAGGATCGCTCTAGGTCTTCTATTTGGCTTGTAATGTATGCTAGGGGCTGGTGTAATACTCGATGATATTTGAAGTGACTAAGCCTCCTTGACACTGCACTATCTTTTGGGGTTTCACTCATTAGCCTTTTTCTATTCTTCTTTTTTCTTGATCATACTTATTCAGGATGGGTGCGGTTCATTTCTACAATCACTTATTTTTTTTCACAACTTTTCTTTTCTTGCTCTTTTCCACCGCACCCAGTTTTTTATTCTTTTCTTTTACTCTACCTTTCTTCATACTTATTTTACATCATGCAGCTCTATGATAGCCACCCTCAACTTAGGCCATTTGCCTAAGTCAAGGTGCACAGTGTCCAAGGAGGACCAGGGCCAAAATAGGTTCATTATGATATAAATGGGAAGGTGATAGGTACAATAAAAAGAATAAGAATTCAGGCTCAAAATTAGGATCAAGGGATATTATTCACACATGGAAGGTCATTTAGGCTAAAAACGGACTAATATCAACAACGTCCTATGATTCTTTCCTAACCGCTATCCTACAACCAAGGAAAGATCAATCGGTCAAGTTTTGGATTTAACACACAATGGGAACTAGGTAGTATCTCACACACACACAACACAAAAGTACATCACAAGTTACTACCCATTCAGTTCATGCAATTGTTTAGCAATGGTTATCATGTTGCTAGTTCTAATTCCATAGCAACATGCACAGTGGTCACACATAAATGCATATCACACAGTTTTAAAACAGACCTTTGGAGAGGTGTTAAAAAATCAACAAAAACATGTTAACTGCCTAAGGTACTTATATTTCTCCTAGTCAACTACAATATTTTACAACAAATCACAGTACGCCTAAACATGCCATCTCTACTAGGAACAAGACGCTAAGGAAAAGAGGCACGACAACAAAAATCCCAAGAGGACATCATCACCCACAAGTAGCCCCACCCTCAACATAAAATCATGCAATGTCCCCAATGCATCAAACTAAAACAAGAGAGTTAGAAATATACCTGTGGCACCATGGGAGCAAAGATTTTATGTTTATAACATAATACGAATAGAAACAACAATAGCTTGGGTTGCCTCCCAAGAAGTGCCTAATTTAGTGTCGCAGTACGACCCAACTCATTTTTTTCCTCCACCTTGAGTATATAAATTTCACCCCCAACTTAGAGTCCATCTTCTTGCCTCGATCATAGAGGGTGGTACAAAAATAAAAAAATCGAGTAATGGATTGATCATAGTAAACCACTCGGCCTTAAAGTGAGATGTGTTTTTATGTTGATTGTCTAATGTAAAATCAAGAATATAGGATTCTTGTTCCTCATCTTCAAACTCTTCTACTATTTTAAATGATTTCACAGACAAGATATCATCTAAACATAATGTAGAAAAGTGCTTTGAATGAGGCCTAATCAATCCTACTTTAAAATTTACACTATCTACTACACACTCACTTTTATTCACATTCTCGACATCTTCACTTCAAATTGGGCTAGAGTTTTTATTAGAGATTTTCTTTATTTTTTCTTTTGCCTCTAGCACCATGTCCTCAATCTTAGCATCATCTCTCATGGTTGGTTGGGAAACCACTGAGGGTTTCTTAACATTAAGCTCAATATCAATATAGGGTTCTTGCTCCTCATTTTCAAACTCTTCCATTATTTTAATTGATTCCACAGACAAGATATCATCTAAAGATAATATAGAAGAATGCTTTGAATGATTGACCTCTATATCCGTCTCCTCATGAATGATTGGCTTCATGTCTTGAAATATATCACATATGATATCATACGTTTCTTTCTGGAGATCCAACATTTGTTGAAACATAGCTTCAACGCCACTCTTACCGGTGCTTCATTCTTCCTTTTCTTGACCATAAGACCTATCAAACTCATAAGAAGAAATAGAATTTGTGTTATCGCAATAGGGGGAGGGGGCATTTAGGCAATCACTCCAATGTCTATCTTGTACACCACATAAAGAAAAATCATACTCCCAATAGACTGGAGATGGTGCACACATCTCTCTCCGGGGAGCATATCAGCAATATTTCCAAAAGTAAAGTCTATCACAATATGGACATGGATCATCAAGATAAGATTTTCAACCACCAAGCTCATGTTTATTCCACGATTCCATAGTAATAAGTAAGCTAAAATAAAAATCTACGTAACATAAGAAATAAAAAAAAAACTAAAAATAAATATTTATAAGTTTGAATTCAAGAAAGTAGGCTAAAATTTCAAACCAACTCAATATGCCAAATTGTTCCCCGGCAATGGCACCATTTTTTATAACGCTCAAACTACACCTCTTATATGAGAATACAAGCGATCGTTGTCAATATATAACCTAACTAGGTTGGGGTGAAATTCCACAGGGAATAATGCGAGTGGTGATTAAACTAATTTGAAACTAAAGTTATAAGTTGAATTCAAACAAATAATACAAAAAGATAAAATAGGGGTTTTGGAGATTAGCAAATAATTGTTGGTCACTTTAGTTTCAGTGTTTGTAATCAAGAGTTTATGGAAAACCAGATTTATGTTCACTATGGATTTTGGTACTTGACATATGCTAATAGTGATTCAAGATTCTCACGATAGGTAGGAACAACAGGTTTTCTTTATTGAAGTTATGCCTAAATGTCTCTCGACTTACTTAAGCATTTAATTACCTAATCCTCTCGAACTTAGGGAATTTATATTCACTGACCAGACTTCACCTCAGGTTAATTAACCTTGTTACAGTGTCAATTATTAAATGAAAGGTTGGTAGCTTCCAAGTCCCTGTCAATAATTTCATTCCTACTATAGTTGATTTCTTATCTCAAACAAATCAAAGTAGGTGATATCTATCATTTGAAACCAATAGACAATAATTAAAACCACAAAATTATCAAGGAGTTCTATTACCTTTAGAATATTGAACACTTAGAAACTTACCAAGACCTAACCCATAGATCCCATAATTCGGGTTAAAGGGATTTAGCCACTCATAATGTAATAATAGATACAACAAGTTGAATTCATAATTTAAAAGATGAACTTACAACAAGATGAATAGCAACGAGTGTTTCTCATATTAGATCAAAGTAGAAATCCTAAAATATTACTGATAATATCTTCAAAGTTAATTGTTTTGTTCGAGCCAAGAAACCAGAGAGAACCCTAAATAATACTTTAAATAGCTCACCCTAATTATTGAAACAAAATAACAGAGTTTAGTAATTTCTCGAACAGGTGACAATATTTTGCGATGCCTTATCAGGAGTCTGACGATTTATCACAGATGTCGTTAGTTCCTTTTTGCTTTTGATATTCGCTACCTTAGGCTGACGATGAAGAGTGATGGCTTGTCATATCTTTGATGACTTATCACAGCTGTCGTCGATGATTTACTTCAGCTCTCATGTTTTTTCTTAGGCTAACGATGATCTTGACGGCTTATCACATCTCTGACGGCTTATTACATGTCGTCGTCACTTCTTCCATCTGAATCCCATTCTCTGTTTAAGGCTGACAATAAAGATGATAACTTATCAGAGTGCTGACGACTTATTAGAAATGTCGTCAGCCACACTTCTCTTCTATTTGCTTCAGATTTTGACTCGTTTACTTCCATCATTGTTGGTTCTCTTGCCTCTTAACTTCCACTGCAAAATCAAAGATAAAATAATCTAAAATGACAAAAGTTGCTTAAGAATTTACAATTTTTCTCAGTTAAAATCCTCAAATGTTTTAGCATATGCTCACACATCAAACACCTAGAGCAGATCACGAAATTCAGCATGTCTAGCCTATTCATTCCATGGATCCAAAAGTAATGGTAGATATGGTTGGTTCCCTTTTTTATGATTGTTATCTATGTAAGGAGGCATTTTCTATCATGTGAAAAGCTCGAGTTAGAGTATATATAAATTTAAACTCTGAGCATGATAAATATCATGAAAGAAGGAAAAATTCCTAATAATGACTTTTAGCCTCTTACTCATAAGTATGGCGTGCTTCAGACCTATTAAAAAGATTCTATATAGCATGGATTCTAAGACTCCCAAGGTAACCTTAAAGCTTATGCTTTGCTTCAAAGTTTGTAACGCCCCAAAACTGCCCCTAGATGACATACAATTCTTAAGACTAGAACAGTTCAAAGCTATCATGTGGAATGCATAACACTAACCAATTCCATTTAGTTAAATTCATAAGTAGAATCTAATATTTATTCAATGATATGTGGATACAAAAGGCATATCTAAAACTATCAAGATACACTAAAAGAAATTCTAACATTAACAAAAGATGAAATACCACAATGTGTATACAAGCCTTTAAAAGTATGAAGAGTCACTGGGATAGACCCTAGTTGACCCAAAATATGAAGTCTGAATTAAATATAATTCTAAACTACTGAAAGTAAGAAATATTTTGATAGTCTTCGGATCATGAGTGTCAAATGTTCTTCGGAGTAATAAGGGACTTAGGGTAAAGTTAAACTTAATAAATGGACTTCAAAAAGCTTAAATATATAGTTTAGGAGTTTAAATAGTGAAAAAAGAATAGAATGCCCCTTATAATACATAACTAAAAAAATTGCATAACATGATGCACGAACTATCCCACAATCTGGGAACCCCCTATGATCGTGGGTGGTACTCGTGGTTGGGTGGATGAATTGAGGGTCTATGGACCTTATAAAATAAGTAATGGTACGACTCGTAGGACCCACCCTTGATTTTACCTTTTTTCGTACGTTAAATATACAAATTAAATTAAATTTAGGACTTATAATCATACCTTATATCATGGTTTCTGACAAAGATCATAGTACCTTTTGTGGTTGGGATGTATATTTGTCATCTTGCAGTTTTTGGGGATGTTTCATGTATACGAGCACATGATATGGTCATAGAATCTATTCACAATCATTCATGGCTCATTGGTTCTCACTGTTGGACAGTGCTTTACTAAATCAGCTATAACTCTTAGCTCCATAACTTAATTAATAAGATATCAGATAATCAGGAAAGAAAACATAAAGACCTTTAATATAGAGGGTATTGAGCTCAAAAATACTTTATAATCTAGGAGTTATTCTTATTTAAAGATGACTACAGAAAGATTCGTCAATAGAAATCAATTGGTTATGAAGCTTTCAACTTGGATATGAGTGAGGAGTTACTTGTGGCCTTAACACATACCTAAATAACTTCTCACACCACCAAAACATGATGTTTGATTATACATGTACTTGAAGTATGGTTCTATTATTAACTTAGATTTTTAGGATGTTACAATGGTAGAGCATATTTATGGCGTAGTCTTTCAACAACTTTAACCATCTCCTCTAGTGAAGATTTAACTGCTTCTAAATTCACATATTGGAGACTTTTATGGTTTGTGAATACATCTATATGTATTGTGTATATATATGATCCTTGAGTTTCCTATAGGCATAATCTATCACCGTCTTATTTTACATCAAACTATATCTAAGTCCAACTTTTAAGGCATCTAAACAAACCATACACCCATCTAATCCTTCCGAAAAAGGTGATGGTGGTACTAAAGTCAACCTGTTCTTTAACTATCAAAAACTTTTCTCACACAAGTCTAACCAGTGAAATTTCACCTTTTTGTATGACAACTTGGACAATGGTGCAACAAACAAAGAGAAACCCTGACATACCTACTATAATAATTGGCTAAGCCTGTAAAGGTCCTAATGTCGATGGAGTAATATGACTAGGTCAATACTTAATAAATCTATTACTTAACTAAATCTATCTTCTGAGGGTCTCCATGCACACCTTCACTAAAAATCATATGAACCAAAAAGGCAATAGACATCAACCTAAATTCACACTTACAAATTTTGCAAACCACTTATGATCTTTGAGAGTCTACAACACAATTCCTAAATGGCCAACATGTTCTTCCTCACTTTTTGTATAAACAAGTATGTCATAGATAAAGACAATGAAAAATATGTCTAAATACTAACTGAAATCCTTTTTTGTTAAATTCATAAAAGTTGTAGGAGCATTTGTTAGTCTAAAAGACATAACTACAAATTCGAAGTTACAATATCAAGTCCTAAAAGTAGTCTTTGGGATGTCACTCTCCTTGACCTTAAGCTGATGATATCCAAATTTGAGGTTAATTTTTTAGAAAGAAAGGGCACCCCAAAGTTGGTCATATAGCTTATCAATCTTGAGAATAGGAAACTTATTCTTGATGATGACTTTGTTTAACCTCTTGTAATCAATACATATTATGAGAGTACTATCCTGCTTCCACACAAATAAAAGTGGAGCACTCCATAGAGACACACTAGTCCTAATGAAAGATTTATCTAGGAGATATTTGAGATATTGCTTCAACTCCTTAAGCTCTATTAGAGCCATTAAAATGGGATTAATGGAGATTGGTTGCGTATTTGGGAAAAGGTCTATCCTAAATTCAATCCCAATTGAAAGGAACTCTAGGTATATCCATATCAAAAACCTTAAGAAACTCATTAACTATAGGAACTTACTAGAGATTTAGGGTCTCAAAGTTGGAATCCTTAACTTAAAATAGATAATAGATATAACCTTTAGAGATTAATTTTTTCGCATTGAGATAGGGGATAAAATGACCTCTAGGTACCACTGGGCTACCTTTCCAGATGAGGACTGATTCGTTAGCAAAATAAAATTTCACAATTTGGGGTTTGACAATCAGTTGAGGCATTGCATAAATGAAGCCAATAGATTCCAAGAATGACTTCAAAATAAGCCATCTATAACTCTAATAAATTAGCTAAGGAGACCCTGTAAAGTAGTACAATAGGGAAATTTATGTATACCCTTTTAGAAATAATTGACTCTCTAATAGGAGTAGAAAATGAAAAAAACCTAGAAAGATTTTTGGGACTAACACCAAAATTTATAATAATAAATGGAGTTATAAAAGACACATTAGATCACAGATCTAACAAAATACAAGCATCAACATGGAGGAATCAAAGCATACTAGTGACCATATTAGGGGACCTCTCTAGCCCCTGATGAGAAAATAGAGCACAAAACATGTTCTAATGCTAAGTTCCACCAACATTAGATGGGTACCCTACTGCTAATTAGGGCAGCCTAAATTCTCTATTATAGCCCGATGTGTACACAAGTGTTTTCCAGTTACAGTGTCTCAAAAAGTTACTTAAGTTGACCTTGTAGAGTTAGAGATGATGGATTTTTATGTCATTCTCAGCATGGATTGGCTCCATTCATTCTATGCTTTAGTGGATTGCCCAAACAAAATAGTTCATTTTTTGTTTCCAAATGAACCAATCCTTGAATGGAGGGGTAGTACTACAACGCTTAGGGGTCAGCTTGTTTCGTACCTTAGTGCGAGGAAAATTATATCCAAAGGGAGTATTATCATCTTTTCCAAATCAAAGACTCTAATTCTGAGACTCCAAATCTTATCTTTTCCAAATCAAAGACTCTAATTCTGAGACTCCAAATATTTAGTCATTAAGTAGTGAGGAAATTTCCAGATGTGTTCCCTGAAGATCTTTCAGGAACTACTCCCAAAAGAGAAATTGACTTTGAAATAGAACTTCTTCTAGATACCCAGCCTATCTCTATTCTACCATACAGAATGACTTCAGTCGAACTCAAAGATTTAAAAGAATAATTAAAAAATCTCCTAGATAAGTGATTCATCATGCCTAATATTTTCCTATGGGGCGCACCAGTTTTGTTCGTGCATAAGAAAGAAGGTTCTCTTCGAATATGTATTGACTACCATCAGTTGAACAAAGTCACAATTAGAAACAAATATTCACTTCCCAAAATTGATGACTTGTTTGATCAACTTCAGGGTGCCAGTTATTTTTCTAAGATAGACCTCAGATCCGACCATCATGAACATAGAGTTAGAGAATGTGACATTCCAAAAACAACTTTTAGAACTCGGTATGGTCACTTTGAGTTTTTAGTCATGTCCTTTAGTCTCACAAATACCCCAGCAGCCTTCATGGACTTGAAGAATCGAGTGTTCAAGTAGTACTTGGGCATATTTATCATAGTCTTCATTGATGACATTCATGTCTACTCCCGTAATGAAACTGATCATGCAGACCACCTCAGAATAGTATTATACACTCTTAGTGCCCATCAGCTGTTCTCTAAATTTAGTAAGAGTGAATTTGGCTAAGATCAATCGCTTTCCTTGGCCTTATTATTTTTGGTGATGGAATTAGAGTTGCTCCTAAAAAGATCAAAGTAGTAAGAAATTAGCCCAAACCTATCTCTTCATTAGATATCAGGAGTTTTTTGGGCTTGGTTGGCTATTATCGGTGGTTTGTTGAAGGGTTTTCATCTATTGCATCCCCTACATCCAGATTGACTTAGACAAAAGTTAAGTTTCAGTGTTAGATTTTTGTGAGAAGAGTTTTCAGGAGTTGAAGACTCGACTTACCGTAACCTCAGTTTGGACACTACTAGATGGTTCAAATGGGTTTGTTGTGTACTGTGATTCTTCTAGAGTTTGTTTGGGGTGTGTTTTGATATAGAAGGGTAAGGTTGTGGCCTATGACTCTCGACAAATTATGCCCCATGAAAAATAATTTCCTACCCTTGATCTTGAGTTAGAAGCTATTGTGTTTGCCATAAAGATTTGGAGACACTATTTGTATGGGGTGTATTTTGATTTGCTTAAATATCAGAAAAGCCTGCAGTATGTATTTTTCCAGAAGGATTTAAATCTACGTCAGAGGAGATGATTAGAATTGTTAAAAGATTATGATATGAGTGTTTTGTATCATTCGAGCAGGGCCAATGTAGAGGTCAATGACCTAAGTAGATTGTCTATGGGTAGTGTTGCTCATGTTGAGGATTATAAGAAGAAATTAGTTCAGGAAGTTCATTAGCTTTCTAGGTTAGGTGTTTGTTTGGTTGCTTCATCTGATGGTAGCATTTGGGTTTAGAATAGTTTGGAATATTCTTTGGTTGCAGAGGTTAAAGAAAAGAAGGATAGGGATCCTAGTATGGCGAAGTTAAAGGAGTCAATTAGTGATTAGAAAGTAGAGGTTTTCTTCCAAAGGGATGATAGTGTGTTGCATTGCCAAGGTAGATTGTGTGTGTCCTGTGTTGATGGTTTGAGACAGTGAATTCTTATTGAAGTGCATTGTGCACATTACTTAATTCATCCAAGGGCCACGAAGATGTACCACGATTTAAGGGAAATCTATTAGTGGAGTAAGATGAAGAGAGATATTGTACAGTTTGTAGCTAAGTGCTCCATTTGCCAATAGGTTAAGATTGAGCATTAGAAGCCTAGTGGGTTCATGCAGGTGTTTAGTAGTCCCACTTGGAAGTAAGAAGTAGTGAACATGGATTTTGTGATAGGTTTTCCTTATACTCATCAACATTATGATTTGATTAGGGTCATTATGGACAGGATGACCAATTCAGCCCATTTCTTACCAATCCATACTTCTTGTTTAGCCGACGACTATGCCAAGCTCTATATTGGAGAGTTGTTTAGGTTGCATGGTGATCTGCTATTTATCATTTCAGATAGAGGTATTTAGTTTAACTCTCACTTTTGGAAAGCTTTTTAGAAGGGTGTCGGTACCCAAGTTCACCTCAGTACTGCCTTCCACCCTCTGATAAATAGTCAGGCAGAGAGGACCATTCAGACCCTTGAGGACATTTTGAGAGCCTATGTTGTTGACTTTAAGGGCAGTTGGGATGACCACTTACCTTTGATAGAATTCACATATAATAACAACTATCATTTCAGTATTCATAGGGCTGCGCTTGAGACTCTATATGGAAAGAGATGTAGATATCCAATTGGTTGTTTTGACATAGGTGAAACCACTTTGATAGGGCCTGATTTAGTGTTTGATGCTTTAGAGAAAGTTCAGCTAATTTGGGAGAGGCTTATGGTAGCCCAAAGGATCTTAAGTTTGAGATTAGAGATTTCTTTTATCTAAAGATCTCTCCCATGAACGGAGTAAAGAGGATTGGTAAGAAGGAGAAGTTTAGTTCTCTATATGTTGGCCCTTATAGAATTTTAAGCCATTTCAAAAAGGTGGCTTATGAGCTTGAGTTGCCTACAGACTTAGCATCAGTTTACCCTGTATTCCATATTTCCTTGTTGAAGAAGTGTATTGGTGACCCAGCTGTATTTGTTCCCTTAGAAAATGTAGATGTTCAGAACAACCTTTCTTCCGAAGAAATTCCAATCGAGATCCTTGATCTACAAACTTGTAGACTAAGGAACAAAGAAGTTTCCCTAGTCAAATTTCATTGATAGAATCAGCCCATTAAGGGATCTAATTGGGAAGAAGAAGCAGATATGTAGACCAAGTACCCTCATCTTTTCTCCGCAAAATCAAATTCAGCTTAAGGCAACAATCTTCTTAAGATTTCTCTTTTCCATACTCAGTTTAAACTGCGTATCATTCTTATGTTAGTTATGCATTCACGGAACCAATTTAGACACATGTCATGTTACAGACACAATCATGTAATCACGTTTTCATCATGCATATTCAGCATGTAATCTCAGTTCAGTAGTTCTTTCAGCTTAACCAATCTTATTCTAGGATTAATGATCCCAAAGGGGAGATATTGTATTACCCCAAAAATCCAAACCTACATTAGATCCATGTTTCAAGCTCATGCATAGTCCATTGTAGTTTTTTGATAGTTTTACAATTAAGTTTGATGTATATAAAGGCCTCAAATAACTCCCAGCTATTTGATGAACCAAAATATTCCTTATCAATTGAGTTTTTGGGAACAATGTTGATTTAGTCAACTTCAAATGAGAATATCTTTTGCTGTACTTAAAATTCTCTTTCTCAAAAATCCACCAAATGATAGAAAATTGAATTAGCTTTCCAACGATACCAATTTCTCCTTAATCTGATACACGGGTGAAAAATTATGACACTTTTAGAGAAAATAGTAGCCCAACGTGATAAGGCTGCATCGTGGTGATGGCCTAAATCATGTCTGTCCTTTTTCATTTGACCATCGTGATAATGTCGCATCATGCCAAGGGGAATTTTTGCATTTGTCAATTTCCAGTAAGGCACCGCGATTGGCACTGCGACGCACCAAGGTGCCAAATCGAGACTGTCTGTTCCACTGGTGCAACACGATAGCAATGCATAGTGTCGTAGGTTAAAGTCAGAATTTTCTGTTTTCCAGTAGCACAATGCGGTAGTACCGCATTGTTCCAGAGCCAAAAATTTGGATTTCCAGTTTAGTTCCGACTTTTTAATTTCCAAGGGCATTTAAGTCCTTGCCCTTCACCCAATCCAGTCAAAATACGGGATTTAACTCCCAAGAGAGCATTATTTGCTCATTATTTCACAATCCTCTCAAATTAAAGAAGCCCTCTTTCAACAACAAACTCCATCCCTTCAAGATTCAAGATCAAATCTCAAGAATTCACCATCAATTCTCATAAATTCAGAAATCAAGATATGTTTAGTGTTATCCATGGGCCCCTTTCACCCATGGAGTCCAAGTATCAAATTTTAAATTGAAAGTTGTGTTCTTTACAAGTTAATGTTATTTTTAATTTTGATTTTAAACATGAATTCCTATGAATTGAAATTCTACACCATGTTTACATGAAATTGTTATTGTTATTAAAGCCCACACATTTGAATAATGTTATTTGTTGATTTAAATCATAATTAGTGATGTTGGTGTTGAATTCATGCTATTTCTACAATCTTTAAACTATTCCCATGTTTAGATCACAACATGCATATCAAGTGTTTGATGAAATACCTATAAGAATGAATTTTGAATAAATGTTTTTATATTATATCCCCAAAGTTTTAGTACTATTTTGCTATTATTTCTATAGAGTCCTGAGGGTTGTGAATACTCAAAAACATCATTGTTTACTTAGCCTCAGTATCTTCAGAATGGTTTCATACATGTTATTAGCAGTATCAGTTCAGTCAGTTATCATGATATGTTAAACATAGAACAATTTAGTTGGGAGTAGGATTTAGCACCGAGCAAGTGCAGGGATGGTGGCTTCCCTGTCAATTAGGCAAAGTCATTAGTAGCAATCCCTATATTCAATAGCTATGTAGCCAGTGTAAGATTTAAGGAGTCACCTCAGTTTCGGCTTGACTACTTGTAATGCCCCAAATCCGATACCCGAAGTGCTACACGGTGCTTATGACCCCAATGGACCATAAGCTAACCCATGACTAATACTTGTACCTGAACACTGCGTAATATATTGTATAAACATAGAAATAAAGGCTGAAAATCCATAAGGTTCAAAACTGATAAAATATAACATCTAAAAGTATGGTATATCAATACCAAAACAAACTAAAACAAAACTGTCTGAACATATTGTAGTCTGAAAATATCTAAAATTGAACTGTCTAGATAAGAAGTTGTGGGACATGTCCACAACTAACTCCAACTACTGAAATAAACTAAGTAATAAATAAATAAAGTAAAGATCATGTCTTTGAAGAATGAGGACTCAGTGCTAACTTGTCTTCGAAGAATGAGGACTCAGTGCTAACTCTGACTACTGAAACTGGAATGCTACTAATGCTATGGAGCTTGTGCTTCTGAACCTATGGTATAGAATAAAACACCATAGCACAAATACGTCAGTACAATTGAATGTTCTGGTATGCATGTGAGGTGGGATGAATGCAAAGGGTTCAAATACATGAATAATGGTAATTGACTGAATAACATGAACGTGTGAATACATGCATTAATAAGTGACTGTAACTAAATTCCTGATGGTACTGACTACTAGGTCTGATTACTGATAACTTATATAAATAATACTAAGTGACTGTATCTGATAGACTAGAATCTAATAGGACTAGATAAGTTCTGTACTGTGCTGAGTTGATTGTATCTAACAGTCCTAAAATCTGAAGGACTATCTGAGTTCTTTTACTGAGACTGATATTGTGGGAAGTAGTCATGTAACCGATATTCCCCAAATAATACATTATAGTTGAGATGGGGTCCAATCTGTAACCCCAATTTAAAGGATGTCAATACCGTACCACTGGTAAAGACATGTTTTGGGTGACCCTCATCTGGCAGTGTCCTCAAAAGAGAACGGTGGGACCCTTATCTGTCAGTGTTTATCCACCTCATCAACCTTTATCTATCAGTGTTGATGTTTCAACCCATGCTGGCTACATAGTTCTGGATGTAAGGATTGCTTCTAAGGATCACACCCTCAACTGTTAGTGTGTGTCCTCATCCTTGGGTTCACTCGGTGCTAAATCTTATTCTCATCTGAGTAGACACTGAACATGATTTACTGAATTGAACTGCACTGAGTTCATTGAGTTCCATTGACTGACGGAATACTACTGAGATTACTAAATTTTAGAGCTTTATGAGGTTACTCAGATTATTGAGCTTACTGAGTTTTCCTGAGTCTCATGACCAATTAAATTTTACTGAACATGGCTTGATTGAGGATATCATTAAAACATGACACTGGCTCTAGGCAGATAGCTAAATTATTGGGTACAAGTATCCCTAGAACTCGATAGAAGGAAACTGACATGGGCTGACATTCTTGAATACATGACCAACATCAACAATCCATAATACAATAAGTTGGGGATTTCATGAAGTACATGGTTATCAAAATCTTGTACATGGTAGGAATGCATACACTCAATGTCATAATTTCATATTCTAACATCACGAGCATTCAAACAAACATCTACATTGCACATCAATAGCATAGGAGTCATTTGAACATAAGGGTAAAATATGAATCTATCACATACGTCACAATTGAGCTATATTAAATTATTACTAGTCTCTTAGGTATTTTATCAAACACTTAGGTTGCATGACTTAAGTAATGGCATAATCATCAAATTAACATGTCATAACCAACTAAAATTCATGGTTTTCAACTCACATGCTAACATATTTTCATAAAAACATATAAAGATTCCAACTTGAGAATCATACCACAACAATCGCATGAACATAATCAACCCAGTGAATAAATATCATAATCCATAGTTTAAAACTTGATTCTTGGGCTTGATGGACGAAATAAATCCAATCATGAACACTATGCATACCTTAGTTCTTGATTTTAAGAAGATTTAAGGTGGAATTTTCTTGAATTTGAATCCCCAATTGAGAACCCTAACTTGTTCTTGAGAAAATTTTGAGAGAATTGACTAATTTTGGTTGAATTAGGGATAAATACCGTGTTATAGTCTTTTATATAGGGTTGGAAAATACCCATTCTGACCTTAAAATAACTCAAAAATGGGGTGTTTACATCACTTGAGCCATAAGATATACGACGCACAACTTATCACATAAGGTAGATTGTGCGTCGCACAACTTATGGCATAAGTTAGTTGTGCATCTAAAAAATTATGGCATAGGTTAGGTTGTAATTTGTACAACTTATGGAATAACCATTCCAGTAG